>NC_052508.1:15286298-15536298 GCF_014356525.2 Nilaparvata lugens
TTCAGCAAATATGAAGAGTACTTTGTCTTCATAATCTCAGCATGTATCTGTATGTAAAACACCCATGTATGATACACTATAGTGAGGTCCACGTTATAATGACAGTATTTGATCAAATTTGGTTTTGCTAACCTTGTCTTTGTCTATCATTCGACAAAGCCAGTGGTACTGTCCTTTTCTAGGTCCACAACCATGCCAATTATGTTTTTGACGGTGTAGAAATAAAATTAATTAATGCAGAGAATCGGCATCGCTATTCTTCTATCTTTATCCACTACCATTTTAACGTGGACCTCACTATAATCACATCAGAACTTAGGCATGATTTAAAAGTAGCCAGTTTGACGGCGTGCATTTTTGGCATTAGCCCAGTTTATCATCGTCCCGGCAGTGACACGTGGTACCTTGTTTTGTTGTCTTTTGTTTAGCGTGTGGATGTGGACGTCGTGGTTGATCAAATGTAGGTTAAGTTTAAAGTGTAAATTTTAAAGGAAAAGTTTCATATTTCATAATAGCCTATTTTGTGTTGTTCTTCTAAATTTTTAGTACAATTCATAAAATTCACTTTTTTATCGATAATAATTTATCGTTAGTAAAGCTTCTACAAGTTTTTAAGCATGTTTTGTTATTAAAAATCCTAGCAGCGTTGGTTGCGTTACTTCTCATTATTCAAATAATGTATTGAACGTTTCGTCTTTTAATTTGGACATCAATTTCCTAGTATGCAAAACTTTTTTAGTAGTTTGCTCAATATACTATTTCCTAGTAAGCAAAATACTAAAATAGTAAATTATTATCAATTTTCTAGTTTGCTAGAGTTTTTTAATAGTTTGCTCAATAAACTATTTCCTAGTAGGCAAAATCAAAATAATGATAAATTTCCTAGTAACATGCTAAAGTATTTTAAGAGTTGGCTCAATAAGCAAAATCCTGAAATAGAAAATGATATAACTGCTGAAACAGCAGTTAAAGTAGTAATCATAGTTCTTGTAATTATTTGTTTGTCAAAGTTTATAAAATTCTTATTGCGCCGGTTGAAGTGGAGAAGAAATGGTCCGAACATCATCCACACTGCTAATGAATGTCACAATGCAGTTTTGGAGTTGAGAAAGTGAGTTTTTAAATAATATTAGAAGACTCAGTTGGTTGTTTTTATTTTCAATCATGCATCATTGTAATAACTGTTCCGTAACTTTCGTGATATTAAATTGATCAATTAAAATTACCTAGATCCTAATTCATTTAATATGAATTAAAGAAACATAGCTAAAATTACATATGACTATTAAAATTTAATACTAGATGAATTCATTAATTAAAATCACCCTTTGTAACTAATATTAAGTTTTAGCGTACAGAAACTTCACCTAAAATTACAAAAACTAGAAAGAATTGATTACCCTCTTTCAGTAAAGTGCAGACATAATGGATAGCTTTAAGATTGAGAGTATTGAATATCATGCATATTATATTTAAATGGTAGCATATTATGTTTTGACCCAATACATGCTTCATATCATATCCAATACTCTAAATTTTAAAGCTTATAGTGAGGTCCACGTTATAATGACAGTATTTGATCAACTTTGGTTTTGCTATCCTTGTCTATCATTCGACAAAGCCGGTGGTACTATCCTTTTCTAGGTCCACAACGATGCCAATTATGTTTTTAACAGTGTAGAAATATAATTAATTGGTGAATAGAATCGGCATCGCTATTCTTCTATCTTTATCCACTGCCATTATAACGTGGACCTCACTATACCAAAAGTGGTACGGAACTCTGGTAGAATGAACATATTTGTCCAAACATCGTCACAAATAAAGAAGTTCATTATTCTATTCACATTATGACAAAATTTTTTCTTAAAAAGTTAATTTTGTTGTGTGAAGTATATCACACTTTTTTGGTGTATTTTACACGACGTGCTCGGTAATACATAGTGTATAATACATGTAAACAATGTAGCTCGGAATGGATCAAGTGACCATCATCTTTAATTCTGAAGTATGAGAGCCGGTTTCTGAAATCGGAATTTACCTAAGTTCTAGACTTTAACTGGCTTTGAACTCTGGAGTCAGAAAATTGGTTTTCCGAGTCAGAGCGTTAACGTAGTCAAGGACTTAAATAGACTCTGGAGTTTAGAGATCACGTTAGACCCTGAAGTTTATAATTTTGCTTTCTGAGTGAAGGGCTTATAAGTCCAGGACTTGAATTAGATTCTCGCCTCTTTCCGAGTCAAGGATTTATCAAAAATCGTTAAGTCCAGGACTTAAAACATCGTGATTTTAAGTGCCGGTTTCCGAGCTCGGGATTTATAAGTTCTGGACTTACACAGAGTCCAGGACTAAAATAATCTCTCGGGTCTAAATTGACTTTCTGAGTCACGATTTTATCTTCTAAACTCCAGAGTCTATCAAGTTCTCGACTTATTTGAGTCCAGGACTTTAACGCTGTAAACGTGAGGGAAATTCACAAGAAAGGTTTTGCTTTGAATAGGCCCACAAAGAAATCGGAACGTATTTTTACAAAATAGTTGGGAGAGCATGCTCATTTGAATTGTCCCGCTGCAATCATTTGTTTCCGTTTTGCTATAATGCCAACAATACAACAGCAAAATATTGTGAATTTCCCTCACGTTTACAGCGTTAAAGTCCTGGACTCAAATAAGTCGAGAACTTGATAGACTCCGGAGTTTAGAAGATAAAATTGTGACTCATAAAGTCAATTTAGACCCGAGAGCTTATTTAAGTCCTGGACTCTGTAAGTCCAGAACTTATAGATCCCGAGCTCGGAAACCGGCCCCAATTGTAACTATTTTTTTTATTTTGTTTTTCTCTTCCTATATGTGATGATCTGTCTAATCCAATATAAGTGTAAAGACTAATATACTACATACTTATCAGTCATCGATTAATATGCCATTTTATACTTATATTAATTAATATTTCATTTTTATAATGAAATTCAATTCATTTTTCAGAAAATGTAAAGATGTCCGGGTCATAGGACTGGATTGTGAATGGGTTTTTGAAGGCAGGATCGCTCTCCTTCAATTGGCTTCAATTGACGGCTATTGCTCACTAATTCGACCTTTGTGCTCTACGCCATGTCCCAAGTTCATTAGAATAAGTACTGTATCTACATGGGGTTTTCTTCTCACATGGGGTCAAAACAAAAAATAAATTTAAAAAGATAATCATAGTGGGCGGCAAAGTTAGAGTATATCAGAGAAGGTAACTGGGAGTTTTAAAAATAGTCCATGTTCTCAAATGTGTCAGAAACATTTTGGAGTGGCGAAGGTAGGATAGAAGCATAGAGCAGCCCCGGGCTTAGAAGAATGGCGCCCTGGGTAAATGTTCTACTGGAGCCCCCCTCATTACTATAATGTAAAAGCAAATAATCTATGATAGGCCTACTTATATCTTATGAAGTGATAACAGGAGATATAACAAGATCACGTCTTTCAAACACAAGATTGTAGGTCTCTTAAATTCTTCAGACGATTCAAAGCGGAAAATCATCTCCAGAGTAGTTGGTGACTGCTCTGCTTGGAAATATATTCTAACAGCTACTTCAAGATTTGAGAAAGTAAACTTCAATTCATGTTCTATAATTTATTTAAACACGTCATGTATTCCACCAAGTTCTTCCTGTTTCCCATACATTTTGAAGTGCAGACATTCATTTTCAAATTCACTTCTTATGTCATTAAGGTAGGAGGCATAAAGTTTGTTCGCAGCTTGCAGTATGGCCTCTTTCTGTGATCCTTTTTGAACAAGAGCAGAGAGTATGGTATTTGAATCTTATCAGTTGAATTTTTAAAAGAGTTATCTATATAATAAGAGAGAGTAGGGTTGTGTTTGTTCGCATCAAAACATGTCAACTTGTGGATTGCATACCGGAAAACCGGGATGGATTTAGATCTCCAAATTTTGCACATAGATTCTAAAGATATCAATCTCGTGCACCTGGAAGCCCGAATTTCAATTTTCCTTCTAGATTTTTCATAATTTATGTTCAAATTTCATTATGGGACATGACATTTTTTATACAACGAGCATTGCTTACATTGTTGTAAAATTTGTTTGTTTATAAGTGAGGAACTTATAGCGTTAGTACAAGACATCATACTACCGCAGCCGCGCTCTAGTGCTCGGCTTCGGCGCGAGTGTTCTCGGATCGATTCCCGAATTTTCCACTTTTTTTTGTTCTTAATTTTTTCCCTCGAAACGTATAATTATAAATACTTTTTGAAGGAAGTGTTTTCATTATGTTTGAACTTGAATTTCATCAAATAATATATTACAGAGTGGGTGAAAAGTCCAAGAACGCCTTAATATCTCATACACAAAGGTAATTTGATGGTGGGTGTGATTGGGGTTCCTACTAAAATTGAAAATACTACTTCACTATGACTTCAAAAATCTGGTCCGACATCTTCGATACGCCATTTTGAATCCAAATTTGTTTTTTTAAGAAGGAAGGTGGTCATCCCATACATGGTTTCAATACGAATTTTAAGGCAATTTCACGGAATCTCGAACCCTTTGGAAGACTTTTTAAAATTTCCTATTGAAATCATGTATTGCATGACCACCTTCATTTAAAAAAACAAAGTTGCATTCAATATGGCAGACCAGATTTCGAAGTCATAGTAGAGTAGTATTTTCAATTTTAGTAGGAACCCCAATCACACCCACCGTCAAATTACCTTTGAGTATGAGATATTAAGCAGTTCTCAAACTTTTCTCCCACTCTGTAAGTAAAATTTTTCAACCAGTGTAAATGAAAGGACTTGGGTTCCATGCTGTTTTATTGTAATTCATAAGAAAAGCATTATCACAATAAAATTAGTACCGTAATCGAACATCATTGTTTGGATTATTCTAAACACTTTGGAGGTAAAACCAATGCGATATCTCTCACAATAACTGAATAACAAGCGATATAAAAATTTCTGTCAATAATGACCGCCATCTTGTATTTTTCAATGATGTCAAAAATTTTCGTTGTTTCCATCATCAATATTCTTGTTCATCTTGTTGTAACGAAGAGATTGAGACCATTTGCAAGTCTCTATCTTAAATTAGTCATGAAAAAATCGATTTTATAGTTCTAGCTTGTTACCTCATGCGTATGGAAAAACGCACCAGAAATCATGCAGGTTTTTCTTTGGAGGGCGCTGGAGAACTCATTTTTTGACGTACAGCGCATGAAAATATATCGTTCCAAAGTTGAAAAAACGCTCTAAATGTCATAGATTTAAAATTTCATAGATTTAATAAAAGAAGTGATAATGAAATGAAATTTGAAAAAAAATAGAAAAAACGTTTTTTGGGCTTTTTAAGGTTATAACTAAAAAAAATATGCGTTTTAGAGGAACATTTCATAGAATAAAAATTGTAGAGGAAGATTTTAAAAATATTTTAGTCTGAAAAAACGGTTCAATATCTTGAACGGTTATTGAAATACAAGCGATATAGCAAAACCCTGAAAATTTTGGCGGCCATCTTGTTTCCGAGGTGTTTGCCTGTGATTTCGACTTATCATCATCACGATCCTTATTATGCTAGACCTAACGAAGAAATTGAGACATCTTCCACGGCTGTTACTCAAAAATGACCACGGAATGACATTTGCGCCCGGACTATGTATTTTTTATGCAGAATTTGAGTCAAAGTTTACTACATAATTACGCTAATTACCATAATATGGTTCAGCGAGTAGATATACTATATCTCCTACCCTAGATTCTCTTCAATAGTGAGGTCCTCGTTATAATGGCAATGGCGAAAGATAGGAGAGCAGGGTTGTCGATTCTCTGCCATTATAACGTGGACATCACTATAGATATTTGAAACATCCCCTGCAAGGATTTATGTCTGACATTTTGCTGCTCTTTTGTAGGCACTGCTGTCTGATAGATCGATAATAAAGACTGGCGTGGCAGTTAACAGTGATGCGAGCAGACTGTTGCGAGACTACGGCGTACGTTGCAATGGAGTGCTGGACTTGAGGTACATGGCCCAGGCTGTCGGATCGGTGCCTGCGGGCCTCGGAAAGATGTCCAATCTCTATTTGAGTGAGTATTTTATGCCGCATCCACTTATTTACCCAATGAAGGCCAATGTCGACCAGCGCTAGTGTGTAAATTGGTGGTTTGCTAGCGCTGGCCTTCAATGGCCTTCATTTGTCTTCATTCGGTAAACAGACTGGGCCAAAATGTAGATGCGGCATCAATCATTATTGCTTTTCTTGAATATAATCACTATAGTGAGGTCCACGTTATAATGGCAGTATTCGATTAACATTGGTGTCAATCCTTGTCTATCATTCACAAAGCAGATAGTGCTGTCCTCTTCTAGGTCTGCAAAGTTGCCAGATCGTTTTTTAACAATATAAAAATATTATTACTTAACAAAATATTCCATCTCAATAATGAAAATTTATTATTTAATCATTGAAAATATATTTTCTTGAATGTAATAGAATTGGCTTACTTGACTTAATTCCTATAACTCCAGTTGGAGCATAGGGCATCCACGAATAGCCGCCATCCCTCTCTATTATCTGCCATCCTTCTCACCTCCCGCCATGTCTTTCCCACCTTGCCAAGCTCTTTCTCCACTGTTCGCCTCCATGAAATCCTTGGCCTTCCTTTTTTTCTTCTCCCCTGAGGATTCCCCACTGCAAAGCATCCTTTTCTATTGCTCCATCTCTTTTCCTCAAAGTATGGCCTATCCACCTCTATTTCCTCTTCCTGATCTCAATGTCTCTGGGCATCTGTCCTGTATTGTGCCAGAGCTCTTCATTTTAAATCATATCTGGCCACCACACGCACTCAATCTTTCGCAGACACCGATTGATGAAGACTTGGAGTCTTTTACGGATTTCAGCTGTTACCTTCCATGTCTCGCAACCGTAGAGGAGGACAGACTTCACATTTGAATTGAAAATTCGTAGCTTCGTCTGTTTCGAGATTTTATTGTTCCTCCATACTGTATACAGCTGTGAAAAGACCCCATTTGCTTTTCTAATGCGAGTTTTGACATCATCCTCGGCACCTCCCTCAGGATTTACCATGCTGCCTAAATAAACAAATGAGTCCACCCTCTCTATTCTCCTCCCATGTATTTCAAAACTTTCCCCTCCATGAACATTGACCACCATCTCCTTCGTTTTTGCCTCATTAATCTTCAGGCCTACATTTTTAGCAACCTCACTCAGTGCCAGCAGCTTTTCTCTCATGTCACTGTGTCTTTGTGCCAGAAGACAAAGGTCATCTGCAAAATCCAAGTCTTCAAGTCTGTTTTGCATCCCCCATTGAATACCTCTTTTCCTTCTGTTCAGTGATGTTTTCATAACCATGTCTAGCACAGTAACAAAGAGGATAGGTGACAGAATGCAGCCCTGCTTTACACCAGATGTTACATCAATTGGGTTGATAACACACCATCATGAATTATTTGACATTTGTAACCATCATATAAGCCCTTAATTAGATTCAAGATATTTGGTGGAATGCCATATATTTCCAAAATCCTCCACATGCATTCTCTGTCAATGGAATCAAAAGCTTTCTCAAAGTCGATAAACGCTAAATATAGGGGGCTCTGCCATTCTGCACTCTGTTCAATGATGATTCTCAGAGTGTTAATGAGATCAATGCAGCTACGGTTTTCTCTAAATCCAGCCTGTTCTTTTCTCAGTTGTAGTTCAATTGAAGGTTTTATTCTACCAAGGATTATTCTGGCCAGCACCTTGCTCACAATAGACAGCAGGGTAATGCCTCTCCAGTTGTCACATTTTGTGATGTCCCCCTTTTTTGGAATTTTCACAATTATACCTTTTTCCACTGCTCGGGTATTACTTCCTCTACCCAAATCATCTTCAAAAGGGGTTCCAAAATCTCTGCTGTCAGTTCTGGGTCTAGTTTGAACACTTCTGGTGGGAGATTGTCAATTCCAGCTGCTTTTCCAGCTTTCAATGTCCTAATTGCTTCAATGATCTGATTCCTTGTTGGAGGATCTACACTTATCTCAAGAGCTATATTTTCATTTTGAGCAAAACCCTGCTCCGCACCTGCATTTCCTCTGTTTAATACTTCTTCAAAGTGCTCCTCCCATCTTTTCATTTGTTCCACTTGTGATGAAAGTAACATACCTTGCTTATCTTTAATGGGTCTCTTCTTGCGAAAGCCATTCTTTCCCAGCATAAATAATAATATCGTGTGACCTGGCTGGCTCAGGTCTGGGGTCAGAGTTTTCAGGTCGCAACTGATCAATTTCAGGGCCTCTGACATGACCTAACGACAGCTTTTTAGGCAGCCGGGACCGACGGCTTAACGTGTCCATCCGAAACACGGGAGTGGCCCGAGAAAAATATCTTGCCCAGGCTGGGATTCGAACCCGGGCCTTTGGATTACAAAGCCAGCATCTAATCCACTCGACTACGGCCACTCCTTCCTTGGTGTTCCACTGAACCCTTCTGCAAGGCAGCAGTTTTTAGAGAAAATTTGGAAAACGAAGAGTTTGTCAAGGAAGACAGATATGAAAGAAAGTTTGTGCGTGACTCTTTGGATGGTGGGTAAAACGCGGTGCGCCCCCCCCCCCACCATCCGACAAGTCACGCACATAGCACATAGGAGAGGGCGGCTCAAAAGCAAAGTCAATGGAAAAACAGCCGCCCTAGGATGAAAGGTCTCCGGAGCAAAAGGAAGAGAAGAAGGGATTTGGGAAGAAGGCTCCGGAGTGGGTGTCTACAGTTGCATGAAGCAACTGGGCGATGGGTTCCCCGACGCCGTTGAATGTAATAGAATTGATAATTTTAAAACAAGAATGAACAGTTAATATTACATCAGATATACCGATATCAGCTATCCTTTATGGAAGGCAGTGGCATGGCAGATAATTGGCGACGCTTTTCTTCTATCTTTCTCCAATGTTATAAAGTGAGCCTCACTGTAGAGCACTTTCATTTTTGAAAAACAAAAGTTCAAAGTACTCTTTTTTGAAAATAATTAACAACAGCCTCTCCTATCGTGCAATTTAGAACAATGAAATTGAAAAACAAATCATAAAATAGGATATTAATCTAGAGAATCCAGAGTAATTTTGTCCTGTCTAAGCTCAATGGAATCCAGTTAAACTGGCACTATGCAAACGGCACTTAAAAATTTAAAGAGCAGCTCGTCAATGATTTGATATTTGAAATAACTTGGAAGTTTGAATAACTAAATCATTTAAAAACAATTATAAAACGACATTAAAAAAAATATTTTATTATATTCATACATTGAATCATAATCAAATTGCCCTCTGTGGGTTGGAGGAGCTTTGAGTCGACATTGTACTCAAGAATGTGTTGAAAATCAGAATTAACCCACAGTATCCATGCTTGTCGTGGGAGGCAACTAAAATGGACCTCAAGGCAACTCCAGAAGTTGCCTTGCCTTCAAACCCACGGGATCTGCCCCATCAAGGCAGCTTCGGAGGGGCAAAAAGAAAAACCGAGAGACCAGAGATGGGTGAAACTCCAGGCACAAATGTGGGTCAAGAGGCTGAGACGAGGGTGGCCGGGCGCCCTAGAGGCAGTTTGGCGTGCACTCTCTCAGCAGAAGGACCTACAAAAAGGCCAGGAGTGGAACTCACGTAGTTCACGAGTTTTTTGGGTGGAGAGGCCAAAACTCACCACTGCTCAAAGAAGGGCGGCCATTTAGGCAAAACTTCTTGGGAGAGATGAGGCTTTTGACCCTACGAAGTTTCGGAAGGGCGAAAAGAAAAAACCCAAGAGACCAGTGATGAATGAAAAACCAGGCACAAATGTGGATCAAGAAGCTGAGTCATGGGTGGCCAGGCGCCCTAGAGGCAATTTGGCCGCCTCTTCCTCGGCGGAAGGACCTACAAAGAAGGCCAGGAGTAGAACTCACACGTTGGTCACGAGGACTAATCAGTCTGAAGAGACTGCCAAGCATATCACACTGGATTGCAACAAGCAACCGTGTGATGAATGGGATGTTAGTATAGGGAAAAACTCCATCCTGGTTCTTGAAAAGAACACAGGTATTTTTGTCTAACATACTACTTGGGAACACAATAAGCTTCGGTTGACGTGTGGAGTTCCTTGAACCTTTGGATCCTTGGATACGTCCCTTTAAAAACAATAATCAAATTACAGAAATGAAAAATCATAGCTCACAACTACATCTAAATTAAACATGATTTACCATCTGAGTCATTTTAAAAAATTCTTGTTGTAATCGAACTGTGACACACTATTAAGAAACAAATAAAATTGTATTTTTTATTTGTTGGTAGATAAAGAACTGGATAAAGATCGGAGCATCGCGTGCAGCAACTGGGAAGCCGGCTGTCTCTCAGAGAGGCAAATCCAATATGCCGCAGATGACGCCTTAGTGTCCGTCCAGTTGTTCCAATATTTCAACAATCTAATGGTAAGTGTTGATTTCATTAACTATTAACAAGTTACTGTGTCACAAGTCTACAAAGGATGGGCTTACTTCTAGTCACTGGAGCTTTCAGGAGCAGCCCGTCAGCAACTCTTGAAGTTGCTCTTGGCTACTGCCATTTAACATTTTTATCATGGCAGAAGCACGGAAATCAGCCTATCGACTGAAAGTTGCAGGCCAATGGAGAGAAGGCCTGTCTGGAACAGGCCACTGCACAATCACCAAAGCTGTTGCTCACAGCCTGTGCTTGAAATGACGTCAGATGTCATGAGCACGGAATTGGTTTTTACTAAACCTTTCTCTGTTAAATTCTGCTCTAGAGAGGAGTGGAAGTCTGAGGAAGGACCCTATCCCAAAAGAGGCAGCCTTGTCTGGTATACAGATGGTTCTCTCATTGAAGGGAAATCTGGCTACGGGGTGTACAGTTATTCACCTAGAACACAAGTTTATGCAAGTCTGGGACAACACTGTACCATCTTTCTGGCAGAGATTTGGGGCATCATGGCTTGTGCCAACATAGGCTTTGCCAGGTGCTATTGCAATAAGCATATAGTAATCCTGTCAGATTGTCAGGCAGCTCTCAAGGCTCTTGACTCCAATGAAATCAATCAAGTCCAATTGGTGTGCGAGTGCCACAAAACACTCAGCAGGCTTGCAACTCTGTGCATCTTGGTAGAGTACCTGGCCATGTAAGCATAGGAGGTAATGAGCGTGCAGATGAGCTTGCTAAGCGGGGTTCTAGTATGCCATTCTTTGGCCCGAGCCAGGCTGTGGCATAAGTAAAACAACTGCCTTCCACACAATAAGTAAATGGTCAAGGGACTTACACCACGAGCAATGGCAGGGTCATCCTGGTCAAGCACTTGGCAAAAGGCTGCTAGCAGACGCAAGCCCTCGCTTCACCAGCTGGCTGGTGAGTCTGGGTAGAGGTCAGGTCAAGCAGGTGATTGCCCTGATAACTGGACATGGCCACTTCAGGAAACATCTCCACACAATTGGACTCAGAAATGAAAGCCAGATGTGTAGGCTTTGTAATCAGTCTGAGAGACTGCCAAGCATATTGTACTAGATTGCGAAGTCTTGGAGCTAGAAGAAGTGCTCTGTTTGGCTGCAAGCAACCAGGTGAGGAGTGGGATGTTGGTATAGGGAAAAACTCCATCCTGGTCTTGAAAAGAACACAGGTATTTTTGTCTAACATACTACTTGGGAACACAATAAGCTTCGGTTGACGTGGGGAGTTCCTTGAACCTTTGGATCCTTGGATACGTCTCTTCAAAAACAATAATCAAATTACAGAATGAAAAAACCATAGCTAACAACTACATCTAAATTACACTGATTTACCATCTGAGTCATTTTAAAAAATTTTGTTGTAATCGAACTTGTGACACTATTAAGAAACTAATAAAATTGTATTTTTTATTTGTTGGTAGATAAAGAACTGGATAAAGATCGGAGCATCGCGTGCAGCAACTGGGAAGCCGGCTGTCTCTCAGAGAGGCAAATCCAATATGCCGCAGATGACGCCTTAGTGTCCGTCCAGTTGTTCCAATATTTCAACAATCTAATGGTAAGTGTTGATTTCATTAACTATTAACAAGTTACTGTGTCACAAGTCTACAAAGGATGGGCACACTTCTAGTCACTGGAGCTTTCAGGAGCAGCCCGTCAGCAACTCTTGAAGTTGCTCTTGGCTTACTGCCATTGAACATTTATATTATGGCAGAAGCACGGAAATCAGCCTATCGACTGAAAGTTGCAGGCCAATGGAGAGAAGGCCTGTCTGGAACAGGCCACTGCACATCACCAAAGCTGTTGCTCGCAGCCTGTGCTTGAATGACGTCAGATGTTTCATGAGCACGGAATTGGTTTTTACTAAACCTTTCTCTGTTAAATCTGCTCTAGAGAGGAGTGGAAGTCTGAGGAAGGACCCTATCCCAAAAGAGGCAGCCTTGTCTGGATACAGATGGTTCTCTCATTGAAGGGAAATCTGGCTACGGGGTGTACAGTTATTCACCTAGAACACAAGTTTATGCAAGTCTGGGACAACACTGTACATCTTTCGGCAGAGATTTGGGGCATCATGGCTTGTGCCAACATAGGCTTTGCCAGGTGCTATTGCAATAAGCATATAGTAATCCTGTCAGATTGTCAGGCAGGTCTCAAGGCTCTTGACTCCAATGAAATCAAGTCCAAATTGGTGTGGGAGTGCCACAAAACACTCAGCAGGCTTGCAACTCTGTGCTTCTTGGTCGAGTACCTGGCCATGTAAGCATAGGAGGTAATGAGCGTGCAGATGAGCTTGCTAAGCGGGGTTCTAGTATGCCATTCTTTGGCCCAGAGCCAGGCTGTGGCATAAGTAAAACAACTGCCTTCCACACAATAAGTAAATGGTCAAGGGACTTACACCACGAGCAATGGCAGGGTCATCCTGGTCAAGCACTTGGCAAAAGGCTGCTAGCAGACAAAGCCCGCTTCACCAGCTGGCTGGTGAGTCTGGGTAGAGGTCAGGTCAAGCAGGTGATTGCCCTGATAACTGGACATGGCCACTTCAGGAAACATCTCCACACAATTGGACTCAGAAATGAAAGCCAGATGTGTAGGCTTTGTAATCAGTCTGAGAGACTGCAAGCATATTGTACTAGATTGCGAAAGTCTTGGAGCTAGAAGAAGTGCTCTGTTTGGCTGCAAGCAACCAGGTGAGGAGTGGGATGTTGGTATAGGGAAAAAACTTCAGGACCTTGTAAAGGACACGGGAGTTGGTTTGCCTAACTAACATACTTTGGGACACACAATAAGCTTTGGTTGACGTGTGAGGTTCTTTGAACCTTTGGATCTTTGAATCCGTCCCTTCAAAAACATAAACAAAGTTACTGTGTTGTAAATCCATTCTTCATTAGTCAAGCAATAAACGCTTATTTTATTGTTGAAAGTTGAATCACATGTATATTTATGCCTTCAAATTCGTTAACAACTCTTTTTTTCACAGTTGAAACGAGATTTATCCTGGTACAAGCGATTGTTCTGGAGCTACAAAAAAGTGTGGGCTCGGGTTGAATGGTACTGGCGATCCTACATCGATCTTCCGTTCCCTGGCGATCCGTTCCCCCGCGAAATTAATATTCGAAGAATTCCCCAGCCATTCTTTTTTATGAATCAATAATCGAGAAATTCATTGGCCATAAAACAACATTAAAAAAGTAAGCAATAGGCTTTATAAGTAAAATATCACAAAGGTAGACTATACAAACGATCAAATTTACACAACATACACATTCAAATAATCCAGGTACTCATTAACAGTATAGAGCTTCAGACTTGAGCCATTTATCAACAGCAATACAAAACGTTTTCAATGGTAACTGCTTAACATTTTATCTGGTAGTAAATTAAACATGCCAATTTGTAGGTACCTATGACTTTTCAGAGTTTTAGTCAATCTAACTGTAGACATAGTACACATAGTACACTGTACACTTTACACTAGACATAGGGATAACTACTGTAGACCTACAGTTAGATTGACTAAGACTATTAGATTGATGTTAGAGTTATATATATATATATATATATATATATATATATATATATATATATATATATATATATACAGGATACACATGACATGGATGGATTAAAAACACTTAAAAACTCACATATAACAAGAATTTTCGGGGCTGGGCCCCTTTGTCAATCAACCAGGAAGTCTTCCTGTGGGCTCGGTTTGAATGGTACTGGCGATCCTACATCGATCTTCTGTTCCCTGGCGATCAAATTCTAAGAATTCCTCAGCCATTCTTTTATGAATCGATAATCAAGAAATTCATTGGCCATAAAACAACATTACAAAATGTAAGCAATAGGCTTTATCAATAATAAGACCACAGATTACGCGGTGCATACAGATGGAGAGAAAATGGGTACAGATTCAGGGGACATTATGGGGTATTTAGGAGGCGGTTACAAACGGATATTTAAGAATCTTAAATATCTGCCTGCACCGCGTAATCTGTGAAAAAGGGTACAGATTCAGGGGACACTATGGGGTATTTAGAAGGCGGTTACAAACGGGATATTTAAGATTCTTAATTAGTGGTCTCTGCTGCTACAATTGACTCTCCTTGCGTACTCTGTGGTCACGACCGTTTGATTTCAAACTGTTCCCACTCACTGCTCGGTTGAGGAAGGAAACTCAGTTTCCGAAAATTTCCGTTTCTAATGTAAGTTTTCAAGTGTTTTCAATCTATTTATGTCTTGTGTCTCCTGTTTTAATTTATATTATATATATACTTTTTCATTTATTGATCCTCTTCAAACTTCAAAGAATTTTATTTTTTGTTCGCTGCTTCTTTAAAATTTCTGCATCTTCTATCAATTTTATCTTGATTTTATTTTTAGCTTATCTTCTAATTAATACTTGAGATTTAAAACCTTAATTTCCTTTTTAATTTTTCCTACAACTCTCTTAATATAAACTCAACTCTAGCTTACGCACAGCCAATATGTTGCCTAGGTAAGCTTTACAGTAGCCTAACTTATAATAATTCATAAACCTAGCATATTGTTTCAAGTTCTATATGTTGTTAAGTCAATTGATTTCAGGGTTGTTTTATTTTCATATAATTTAGTGAAATAAGTTTTAAATTAATACCTAATGTAGGCCTCAAATTTTTAAATACATATTTTGTTGTATTTTTGGTTGAAATAAATTTGATTTGATTGGTGAGCAAAATACCCATTTTATTCTCATTATCTAAAAATAGTATTTCAATATGAATAGTTGTAGAGAATGCTTGCAATAAGCTACCTGCACCTTGCCGTAAACTGAATCTCTATCATTTTCACTCCACAGTTGAAATTCTTCTTTTTTTAAAAACAAAATATTTTGCTCTGTCCTAAAAAAAATATTCTGAGTACCTTTTAAATATTACTTGTGAATTCTCAAGGCTCTTTCACCTCGCTGTTATTATACTGTTGTTATTATTAGTTATTTACAGTACCGTACGGTATTCAGTTTTGAAACTGAGCAGTTTGGCTAAGAAAACAGTTTTCCTATCTCATGCGTGTGAGAACAAAACCATACAATAAAAAATGTATGGTTTGATGGTACTGTCCACCGCTTGTACATGGCTTCTGAGGTCTGAGGCGCAGGGGGAAATGAACGAGTGGCGCCATGTTGTTGACGAAGCAAAACAAAATTGATCATATACTGTCATTATAAGGTGGACCTCACTATAGATCGACTGCATTCCTTCCAGAGGCCAAGTTACGAGCGGTGGACAGTATTTGAAACGCAGCCTGGACTATGAAACAAAAATTGAAGATCGTACAAACTGTGTGCTACATAAAATTTAATCTTCTATTATTCTATGTTTATGTGTCTCTTCATATGAATTCATACTACTACTTAGATTGAAATGAAATTGAGTAAACATCTTGTTAACGAGACAGAAATAAAGTTTAATTCAATTTCAAATGAACCGTTCCAACAGCCTAAAGATGCGCTTACACCAAAGCTATTAGGTAACAAAATGTTAATAACCTAATCCTTACAAATTCTATTAGATTGAATGGAACTTGACAAAAACATGTTCATCATGTGTATGATAATTTATGTTCAATCTGATAGAATCTATAAGGATTGAGCTATTAACATTTTGCTAAAAACTTTGGTGTAAACGCAGCTTAGTAACAAGTGACTATAAGGTGTTAAAGGTTATATCGGTGAAGAAATAAATTATTACGATTATTTGAACATTATTATGATTTTATTTTTACTTTAAAGTCAAACCAATACATTGAACTCAAACGTTTTACTTAGGCATGTTACACACACTTCACAGAGACAGAGTTCAGTACAGAGTCACCAGTGCCTTGCCAATCACACATATTATTATTTAGTCTATTTCATTGACAAATAACACACCCCCTCAATGAAATAACCCAAAAAAAATTATCAAACAAAAAAACAAAGTAAGTTATAGGAAAAATAACATAGTTCAAAAAGTGATTCAAAGGTTTTGAGTCAATTGTAGTTATTATTATTTTCTTGGCTTTAGCGTCCTTCAAATTGAAAATAGAAATTCTTTTCTTTACTAGGGTCGTTTGTTTTAATTCTTTTCCATTAACAATATCACTAAGTCCTTGAGAGTCGACAAAAATTTTAATTTTAAATTTCCACATTTGAAAGTCTTCATCGTTGGATAGCTTCCAACCATACCCAAGTCCGAATCACTGGAACCAGCCATTTTTCTTTGAACTCGATTGCCTTACCTGATTTTCTTTTGGGTATTTTACTTTTACTTTTAATGTTTTTACTAGAGTTCAATCACTTCACCGGTATTACTATTTTAGAGTTGAATCTCCGAACTTCCATTGTTGTCTTGCACGAGAGTATTTAGGTTAAAGTAATTTTTTTACTTGCACACGAAAGATCCAGCCTGGGCCCATAACCTGTTCTAGCAATGTCCTATTGATTCTTTCTGCCTTTCCATTTAATTCTGGAGTGTATGGAATGGTGAAATCCATGAAAATCCCTCTATTTTGACACCAATCCTTGATTTTATTACTAGAATATTCCCCACCATTATCACACCGAAATTTTGAAATTTTAGAATGCCATTTTGCCTCTACTTCAGCTACAAATTGTTTCATTATATCAAATACCTCACTTTTATTTTGAATAAGAAATACCATGACAAAATGTGTGAAATCATCTAGAAAAGTAACCATGTATCTTTTATTGTCCCAACTTACCGGGGTAATAGGCCCACAAACATCAGTATGTACTATTTCAAGGGTCTTGTTGCCCTTTCCCTGACTGTTTTAAAAGGTTGCCTTGTTTGGCGAGCAGACAAGCATGTTTCACATGGGTTTTTTGAAAAGTCATCAATTTTAGTTTTAATATTCATTCCCTCACTAAGATTTATGAGCTTTTTCATGTTATCTACACCATTTATCATTGACAAATAACATAAGGAACATTCCAATAAATGTGAAATATAGAGTTATTAATATTTTATAAAGATGAAATTAATAATCAATTCTAATACAGTTCATGTATAGTAATTTATGCTTTTCATCTTCAAAATTTACTAAAAATCAAATCCAAGATTGAACTCAATTTGAAACACTGATTCATGGAAATCCTAAAGCCAGTGGAGAAAGCCAAACTATTTCAAATTTCCCGGTCTCAATAATTGGTACACGACGTCGTATTCATAAAATATTTTTTCTCAAACTACTTTGTTCCAATTCATATAGCTGTTCTAAAACATATTTTCATCACAGATAATTTAATTTTCAAGCTTTTTTAATAAGAATAGTTGTTTTTATTATTCCGAGATTTTCCAAATGAAAAGATGTTTTGTCATGTCTGCTCTGATAAGATTGAAGGTTACGTTAGTGACCAAAGACCTTAAAGATGCAATAAATCTCTTTAAGGTCTTTGTTAGTGACAGTGAACCTTAACCTTGTTTAGATTATAATTAGCTGCAATATTTGTAGAGCTTTGATAGAATAACTTCATTTAAAATTAATTTTTCAGAATTTTAAAAATGTTTCCTGCTTCAAAAATTGTTGTAAACTGTTCAAAATTGGGCTTTACCAACAAGTTGTTTGCTCAAACTATCTTATCGTCCAGATTCAGTTCATGTGCCGGTAAGTATTTTACAATACTTCTTTATCAAAATGATTGAGCTACATAATAGTTTTTCTTAAAATTTGACCGTCTTCCAAAACAGTTTTGGAAGTTACTGTTCAATATATTACGGGTTCCGAGTTAGTTGCGTGATAAGTTAACCTTACCAAAGGCAGCTGAAATCTTTCTTCTTCTTTTTTGTTTTTCTTTTCTTCAGACCAATTCAATAATTGATAGATGACTAATTCAATATAACTATATATTTCATTATTACTATATTCACATACAAAATTTATAACTTTGAAGCGTTTTTTATTCAGAAAGTTTCAAGGAGCAGTACTAAAATAGACAGAAGTAAAAACTGTACATTAAAACTAATATTTTTAAATATCAGATCATTATTTAATAAAATTGACATACTAGAATAACTTCTGTGTGAGCAGTCACCCTAAATAGTGTGCCTTGCTGAAACCTGGCTGGATAAGCATAAAAGTAAATATTTGAAAATAAGTGGATTTACAAAAATAACGGAATATATTAGAGAGGATAGAATTGGCGGTGGAGTAGCGATTTTTGGTGTAAGTAAACATTCTACTTTTAAGATACACCCAATAAATAAAATCCAAGATATATCAGCTGATGGAGTAATAGAGGTATGCGGTGCCATAGTGAATTGCAAGAAAAAAACTTTTCTGATTTTAAATGTCTACAGACCACCAAATGCAAATACATATTTGGAGTTCTTGGAGAGACTCGATGAGTTGATAAGTATGATGAGGGACAGTTACGGATTCCCAATTGTTCTATGTGGTGATTTAAATGTGGATAACTATATCGAAAGCTGGCAAAGGGAATATTTATGTGATGTATTAGATTCTTATGGATTACATATAGCTGCTAAATACACTACTAGAGAAAGGAGTCAACTTGACTATTTCATCACAGATCTTCAAGCATATAAATACAAAACAAATACATTACCACCACTATTATCAGACCACAGTATACTTGTATTTAACATAATGATGGAATTGGATAACGACGTGAAGAGAAGAGTTGAAAGAAGGAAATTAAACCCTTCAAATCTTGAATTATTCCAGCGAATGATGGGGCTTCAGACCTGGCCTATGAACAATGACTGCATGAATGTTGAATATCTCTTTGAAGACTTTTATAAAACTTTTCTACATGTTTTAACAATTGTTTTCCTAAAACTAACTTTTACATTAAAGACAAGTCTCAGGTCAAGTTGAATACAAATGAAATAAAAAACTCAAAAGACAACTTGAAAGAGCTGTATTGTTGAAGCAGAAATACAACAAACAATCAAAATGAAATCAAGTTGGAATACAATAGAGCTAAAACAATGCATGATAAACTGATAAAATTAGCAAAGAAAGAGTATTTTAAATCAAGAATAGGAAATTCAAAAACCATAAATAAGGAAGCTTGTAGCATAAATAAGGAAGCTACATTTACAGTTGTACAATCTAACAAATTGTTATTTTCCAGCTCCGTCATTTGAGTTCATATTGACCGAGAAGAAAGGCGAGAAGTGCAACGTGGGCCTGATCACCCTCAACCGCCCGAAAGCGTTGAATGCCCTGTGCGACAAACTCGTGTCGGAACTGAGTCAAGCAGTCGAACATTTCGATAACGATGACTCCGTTGGAGCTCTCGTCATCACAGGAAGTGAAAAGGCGTTTGCTGCAGGTGAATTTTTATTTTTTCTACAAAAAAACATAGTAAAAGCGTTTGACAATCCCAAGATTACCCAAGGTGATTTATGACCTTGTCATAAATTAAATTTAAACTTTGAAGCCCGTCCATTAAGTTCTAAAATGCATATTCTGAGTATTCAATTCATTTGAATTGTGAGATCCAGCTTGCGCTGGATATACAGTATATCGTCATAGAAAAATTGAAAACACTCATGTCCATAAAAATTTTACATATTCAAGATGGTATGTCAAATAGGTGGACGAAACTTGTCCACCCTAAACCTAGCGCCGCAGTGCAGGATGGTTTCTTACAGCTTGGCGTTGTTGTCATTCGAGATGGGTGTCTGGCTTGGAAGTGTTTCGGCCGCATTGCAGGATGACTGTTAACGGTTGCCGGAAGATCAACAGCTGGATTTTTTTCGTTATTTTTCGTGATAGAGAAATTCTGATTGCAGATTCGTTCTCAGCGACCCCAAGTTTAGCCTAAAGGTTCAGAATGTCAACAATGTTTTTAAATAATTGAAAATCATCATGAAAAGTCATTTGATATGGTAGTACACAACGTTTCTGGTAACTTTTTACTGGTGACTGGAGTTATTATTGACACACAAAAATCAAAATAATCGTGAGAAAGAAAACTGCTGGTGAACGCGAATAAGACCGCCACTCCATTGTTCTATTGTCTCGGCTGCTTGGCTGAGCCTGGCTGGAGGGATCAAATAACCGACTGGTTTGATCTTTCGTCTGTCCGCTAAGCGGAACTACGCCGACCATTGCTGGGTGGAAGATGTTACTGCGTCCGCTAGCATTCCCACCAACGCTGCTATTATTTACTGTCTCAGCGCCTAGTCCGATTCAGCCAAGCAACCAGCCTGAACTGCGGAGCTAGGTAAAGAGTAGAGAGGGAGGCTAAGCAGTTTATCTTGCAGTGCCTCTACTTTTGTTATAAAGCCTTTTCTTTTCAATGTCCAGTTATTTAAAGGTTATTTTAAGCAGCTCTCACCAGCGGGCAGAGAGTTATCTTTTTGCTGGTGATGCCTAGAAATATTATAATTATTTCAGTTTTTCTTCATGTATATGCATGTATGTGTAACTGTATTAGGTACATTTTATTTTTATTTTTGCACATGTATGTATATGACAGTATGAGTAAATTGTTTGTTTTCTTTTTGGAAATAAATGAATTTGAATATTTTTTTGAATGCTTTTTATTTTCCAATTCACAAATTATTCACGAGTGTATTGAGCAGTTCTGAAGTTGTGAAGCATATTCTGAGTAGTACTAGTTCTGAAAAAATTGTATAAAAAGCATAATTCTGAGTAGTAGTTCTGAAAAATTGTCTAAAAAGCATATTTTATTCTGAGTAGTATTTCTGAAAAAATGGTCTAAAAAGCATATTATTCTGAGTAGTAGCTCTGAAAAAATGGTCAAATCTTTTTAAAAAAAAAAAAATTTTGAGTCCAATGCAACCGGTTACTTGTTTTGGTTTTCAGGTGCTGACATCAAAGAAATGCAGAGCCAGACATTCTCAAGTAACGTGAAGAAAGGTCTTTTGAAAGATTTCGAAAAGATAAGAGGATGCAGGAAACCTATCATTGCCGCTGTCAATGGTTTTGCTGTAAGTGCATTAGTAAATATTTTCAAGTGTATAGTGTGTAGAAAAACTTAATTCAATTTTTAAAATTGTTTTCAATTCTATTTATATTTCTTAAGACGCCACCTGAGAGAATTTCCCAGGCATTAAAACACGTACGCATTTATAGAATAGAATGACTTTTTTATTTGTTGACGTGGCGAAGTTTGCTCATTAATGTCTACTCTACCACTTAACCACGTCGTTAGCAAAGAATACAAATACATTACAAAATATGCAGTAGATAGATGCCTTTTATTTACACTTTACAATTTCAAAAGTGATGTGGGCGAAATTGAGGCAATAGAAGCCCCCTCTTCCACTTAACCCACGAGATAATAAGTCAGTACAGAGATAATAAACATTTCGAAACAAATTTACAATAAAATAAAGTAAATATGAGAGTTTAATATCGGAAAATGAAAGCCTTGAAAATGAGTTTTCTTCAATAAATTAAATCTAGAAAGATATACATGAGCTGAATGTTTTTTTTATTATTTTGATATTGCTACTTGAAAGTTTAGGTCACTTAGGACACTTGAGAATGGGATAAATACCCGAAACTAGTCGTGTCGGCAATAGAATAATTGACCGAGCGAAGAGAGGTCTAAGATTCAAGTCGACGGTTTGGCATTTCTCTTAATGTTTAAATGTTTGAATGTTTATATGTTGCGCATTTACGGCGAAGCACGGTAATAGATTTTCATGAAATTTGACAGGTATGTTCCTTTTTTAATTACGCGTCGACGTATATGTAAGGTTTTTGGAAATTTTGCTTTTCAAGGATAATATAAAAGGAAAAAGGAGCCTCTATTAGAGTAAAAATCAGACTATAGAATTATCATAAATCATCTGACAAGTGATTACACAGATGTGTGGAGTAGCCAGTCTATTGCTGTATTTCCATAAGGTCTATAGTTTCAATCAGGTACTTGTGGATGAGAATACTGCGTGAGGTCTACTGTTCACAGAACTACTAGTATAATATAATTGAATATTTTTTTCGTCGGCAATAAAATTATACGTCCTACTAGAGTAACATTCCATCAAGACAGGATGGATTTGAATGTATGTAGAAGACAATTCACTTACTTATCACACAGAGGCTGATAAATCTTGTTCCTACTCATTTTGTTGCCAATATGAGCCGGAGCAAAACACTAAACTGCGAGATTGAGGAATAGATAATACCAAATAAAACTGAAGAAAAAATCTTCTAGGCACCTACTGTTTCTTGTTTTATGTTTTATTTTTTTGATCATAGAATAATTTATTATTTTGTGTTACTAACTTTTATCTAATTTATCATTTACTGATCTAAAAAATTATATTTTGTTTGTAAATTCCACTAATCATTGTTTCTTATTTGGTTGTAAGTTCTTAGTTTATATTGAACTAGCCGTCAGGCTCGCTTCGCTCGCCATATCCGTATAGCCAGGGGGCTCCGCCCCCTGGACCCCCGACTGGATCGTCCAAGAATGAGATCAGCAGGCTCGCTTCACCCGCCTGCATTTTTCATTTGGGCATTTTTATCATATGTTAGGACAATCCAGTCGGGGGTCCAGACTAAACGTCTGGCCAAACGGATATGGCGAGCGAAGCGAGCCTGACGGCTAGTAATATTATATTCCCAGGATTGAAGTAGCAGTGCCAATCAATTTTTCCGCGATAAATGCATTTAAATCTTCAACTTGGTGCCAATCTAACAAAATTATTATTTAGTTACCATTTAACAACTGTTTCGAAGAGGTACTCTCTATAGAATAAAGTTTAGTCTATATTAACATATGGTATGGACAAAGTCAACTCAACTTAATACCAACCTGACAAACTTATTAAATAGTTGCCAGTTAACAACTGTTTCGAAGAGGTACTCTATCTAGATTATAGTTCTATAGTAACATATGATATGGAAATTTCAATTATAATATTATTATAAAGAGATTGGGAGAAGAAGAATATACATGCTAAAGACGAACTTCAAACCTTAAAAACAACCCTTAGAGTTAAAATATTTCCAAAAGATTTCTTAGTGCGCCTCTAAAGGGCCAACTAAACATACCTACTAAATTTGAACGTTTTTGGTCCGGTAGATTTTTAGTTATGCGAGTGAGTGAGTGAGTGAGTGAGTGAGTGAGTGAGTCAGTCAGTGAGTGAGTGCCATTTCGCTTTTATATATATATAGATAGATAGATATATTCTGCAACTTAGGTCTACGCACAGGTTTTACCTTGTAGGCTACTAATCCTTGAACATATTTTTTTATATATTTTAATATATATAAAATATATTATATATTATAATATTATAATTATAATATATAATATTATATTTTTATATATAATATATATTATATATATAATATATTATATATTATTTTTTATATATAAAAAGTATTTTATATATTTTAATAGTATTTTTCTTGTATTATTTTTAGATGTGATAATATTATATTATTATTATAATTGTGTATGTTTTTGAGAAAATAAATTTGAATTTGAATACGGTATAAGAGTGCAAGTGATTATTTGTATTTAATCTTATTGTTTCTATTCAGTTGGGAGGAGGCAACGAACTGGCAATGCTGTGTGACATAATCTACGCGGGCGACAAGGCGAAATTCGGCCAGCCGGAAATCAACATCGGGACAATCCCGGGTGCCGGGGGCACTCAGCGCATTGCCAAGAGCTGTGGCAAGTCGAAGGCCATGGAAATGTGTCTCACTGGATCGCCAATCAATGCACAAGAAGCCGAATCTATGGGTGAGACCAACTACGATCAGATCACCTTTGTTAGATGGAAAGAAATAATATTCTTTATTCATTCATACAATGGGCCATATGAATAAAGTTGAGCATTTGCTTATACTTCTAAAATATGGAGCATTTGCTTCATTTTCTATGAATAAAAGTGAGCAAAACCTTTTGCTCATGTTCATCAAAAAAATAGTTTGAGCATTTGCTCAAAAGTAAAAGCTTTTTCTCAAAATTGTATGAATAAACTAGAGCATTTGCTCAACTTTTGAAGGTGAGTCTAGTCTAGAGCAGTTTATCACCTTTTGCTCATAGTAAAATGGCTCAACTAATTCGTTTGAGGAAGAGGAAACTATACCAGATACGATCACAACCAATAGTTGAGAACTATAAAACTCTTTTTAGATTCAACCCTGATACATATCACCATTATCCCTACAAAAGAATAAATACAAAAGATAGCCATCACAAAATAGGAAATAGGTATTTAAGAAGATGAAAGAGTAGACGATTATAAGAAGGCTATTGATATTATAAGAATATGCTGAAGATTATTATAGAGATGACATTTTTCACGCTATTATTTCAAAATTCTAAACTCAACTATCCTAAAACTCTATTCATAAATAGAAAACAGAGCAGACGACGCAAATACAAGCGGTGCACCCTATTTGCATATTTAGCGCTTCCGTGAGCTATAAAAACAGACTAAGGCTACAAAAGCGAATCAGCTGATGAAAAATCTCTAAAATACGTGAGCATTTGCTCCAGAGTTCAGGAGCATAAGGTAAGAGTATAAGGTAAAGCTTATTCATATAAAAATGAGCAAATGCTTTTGCTTCTACCTTTTGCTCATGAGCAAAACCTTATGCTCCTTGCTCTTGCTCATGAGCATTTGCTCTGGTTTTATTCATATGGGCCAATAAGTACATCATCAAAGTGATAGGGAGAGGAAAAATAAGGAAACCTTGTGCTATTCCTCTCCCAATTTTAGATAACACATAGTCCGAAATAGGTTAAGTCTTGTAGTTCTTCAATTCACAAAATTTTCAGTCCTGAAGCATTTTCTCAAAGTAAATATTCAAATTTTGATGCTTCAAAACTAGAAATATTTCACATTATTATAACTAAAATAGGAAATATCCACATATTAAAAAAGAATTACCGAAAAACAAACTTAATTCTAAATAATATGGTACATTACATTCGTTCAAATGCTAATGTGTACTTAGTAATCATCAAACGAAAATCCAAATGAACTACTATCAACTACAGATAATTCAATCACGAGGAAAAGCTTGAAATTGCAGCCGCCTTGAGAGGCCCGTGATTTTTGTTGTGACTTGACCATCTATACCAGTGATGGGCAAACGTTTCAAGGAGAGGGCGGGATGAAATAAAATATATGCTGGCGGGCCACAAAATAGTACTATAACAAAAAAAAAACATGCATGATAAACCAATTGATTTTCATAGACAAGTAAAATAAGATAAAAACTCATTCATATTAGCAGTCTTTGGAAGACTCATTCCAAACAAGACAAGCTATGAAATGCTCGTAAATCTATGTGAAGCAAAAGAAGGCTGTTATTCATACTGAAACAATAGGCAATATTCCCAGTCTGTTAAATGTATTTCCAAACTTGTACATTTTAGGTAACAGATAATCTGTTTCAAGTCCTGTTGTTTTCCCCTTTTTATTCGTTTTTTAGGGGTGATCAAAACAACGTCGCGGGCCGTAATTTGCCCATCACTGGTCTATACCGTTAAGGGCCGTTTGCACAGTGAAATCTTGAACTAAATTGAATCAGCTTATGGCTTAATCTCAAAATTAATCAAATTGTAAGAAATTAAACTTAATTTATAGGTTTTTTTTTATACAGTTTAAACTGAGATTTCGTTTAAACTGGAACTATGAAAACGGCTTTAGACTTCTGATTATGCAAATATTAACAACAGGGAAACAGCTAGAGGGAAATTAATACGGGAAAAAATAATCATGTTTTGATAGTAGCACTCCTTCTAATTGTTCTTCCTGTTGTCAAAAGTCTTCGGAGGAAAGCGATTAATATGAATTTTTGTATTATTGTTGATGAAATAATCCTCGATTACTTCTTTTTATAAATCCAGTCTCCATTCGAATAACTTTTTAACTAACAATCAACTGCTGTTTCTACTGTCTGGTTAGCTACAAATTGTATATGTTTTCTTCAGAATACATTAGCTTCATATTTTTCCACTAGTAAAAAGATGAATCTTCTACTCAAATCTAGTTCTCCTGAAGATCTTTACAAAGTTGATAGTCCTAAATGAGTTTTTTCAAAAACTGATTCATTTAATTAGTTAACAAGAATTCAGTATAACTAATATTTCTGATAAATTATCCATTACGAACACTAATATTCACATAACTTCTATCAGGCATTCCTGTCGTAAACGTAATAAACACTAAATATATAGTCATACTTTGATTTATTGTTGAATAATACAAAAATAAACTTAGGTCACAAGAGTGACTAAATTCGGCGGTGTTGAGGTGAGGTTGCTCAAGTTGTCATATTAAAACTTTCATTTACTATTGATTAATTTAATTTTGTATAAACTAATCAACTTAGGCGGGATGCACACCGGAGAAACGCATTTCGTGAAGCCCTCTTTCATGAAACTTGTTTCATGCAATCCGTTTCACTCGCGCATGCATACAAAAGAAACGTTCCCTGCTTAATCTAATCAGTCGATTGCGAGCAACTTTCGTTTCACGTTTCCTGAAACGTTTTTCACGAAACGCGTTTCTCCGGTGTGCATCCCGCCTTATTCACACTATTCTGTAAAATTATTCCTACTGAAGCTGGTTTTTTGACCCTCCTATGTAGTGCGCAATATTAAAAAATACAACATGTTCACATTTGATTAAAATTTTTTAAATTAATTTTTACAGGACTGGTCAGTAAAGTGTTCCCCGCCGATAAGCTGGTTGATGAAGCGATCAAAACTGCAGAGAAAATTTCATCGCATTCACCACTAATTGTTGCCCTATGCAAGGAATCCGTAAACACAGGTATACATCTCATCATCAATCTAATTAATACTTTGAATATTGTAGAATCAAAATATTAACTAGGGATAAAAAGTATATAGTGAGGTCCAAGTTATAATGAAAGTGGAGAAAGATAGCAGAACAGCATTGCTGATTCTCTGACTTTCGACTGTCTTCTATAGAGGATAACTGATACCGGTAGCCTATATCTGATGCAACATTAACTTTCCATACTTGTTTAAAATTATATTATATTCGTCAAGATAATAAAATATGGGGGACCGAGCTTCGCTCTGGAGAACAAAAGCATAAAAAATTATTACGGAAGAAGAAATTATAATAACATTTATAACATTCATACTAAAATGTTCTATCTAATCACAGTAAATTGAGATTAATTCTCAGAGGAATGCAAAAATTTCCCTCACAAAGGCCCAGTTACACGAAAGTCGGTTAAATTTGAAACCTGATTAACTTCACGTGAACCAAATCAGAGAAGACCATTTGATGGATCTACTGGAATTAATCAGGATTGAAAATAACCTGGCTTTTTTGCAACCGGCACTAAGTACCTGATTGAATGATTACAAAAGTTCAACAGCTGAGTCATAATTTTGGCACAGTCCCACACACATGAACTCGCTCACTCACTTCCATCACCAACAGACGACGAAATAATTATTATCAGCTGTTTTCCAAGGATGAATAATAATTATCCTTTTAATGTCCTTCAGCGAGTTTTCCCAGGGATGAGACCTAGTGCAATCGAATCTTTATATTTTAAATCTACTATGTTCTGAATTTCGTGAGAATCGTTAGAGCAGTTTTCGAGATACGGTGAAATACAAACATATAAACATCTAAATATCCAAACATATAAACAGAAGTTGCTCGTTTAATAGTATAGGATATTTTTGAATGAGTTAATAATAAATTTTCATAAATGAGATTGAATATTTTGTTAATTAATTATTTCTCTACATTGTTAAAAACCGATCTGGCAACGTTGGGGAGCTAGAAAAGGATAGCGCTATCTGATTTGTCGAATGATAGTCAAATATAGCAAAACCAATGTTTATCAAATACTGCCATTATAACGTGGACCTCACTAGTAATGATACTTTTATTGTAATACTATAGCATCCAGGTAGAGTAAGTTTTATTTGTTGTGCTATAGTGAGGTTCACGTTATAATGGCAGTGGAGAAAGATAGGAGATAAATGTTGCCGAACCTCTGTCTTGTCAATGCATTCTATAGAAGGCAGCAGATACAGGTTTATTGATGTAATATTAACTGTTCATTCTCGTTTAAAATAATAAATTATATTTTTTAATAATTTCTTAATTAAGATTAAACATTTTGTTAACCAATCATTAATATTCTACATTGTTAAAAGACAATCTGGCAACAGAGCAAAGCGAGAAAGAGATAGATAGCGCTATCAGCGTTGTTGAATGATAGACAAGGATAGCAATGCCATTGCTAATCAAACACTGCCATTATAACGTGGACCTCACTATAGGTCTCGAGAGATTCATTGCACAAAACAATATTTCATATTCAAAAAAACAAACAAAATATACAAAAAATATAAGTATTGAGAAAAATGGTAGACTGTAAAGGCAGACCTGTAGAGAAATAGATTATTATGATAGTACTCAATCAATGTTATGTGTTGAATAGTCTATCAAATTTATATTTATGAAAATTGATTATAGAAATGTCGTCTTGTCTTCCGTTTTCAGCGTAAAATATATAATGTATCTCAGGGGACCAAGAGATACTATTGTTCAACTCGGGAATTCAGGGAATTCTGTTAAGTTGGGATATATTCTTCAAAACCAAGGCACTTTTACAATCAGTATTATGACTGTGCAAGTACGTTCAAGGGAGGAGAATTGACTATATTTGGGATAACACGATAAATCGAGCTTGTGGTATAGCTGTTAGTGAATTCTATTGTATGATCAAAATGTGATCACACTATAGTTCTAAATTGATTTCCTTTACATTGAAAGGTCTAAACTCCATTCGATCATAAGCTGAATTACTACAATTAATTTTTTAATCGAGTTGTTTTCATTTCATTGTTTAAACAGACGTTTAATAATTTATTTTCAATTTTCAGCGTTTGAGACAACATTGACTGAAGGACTTCGTTACGAGAAGAAAATATTTTATGCCACTTTTGCTACTGTAAGTAACAGTCTAAAATCGATTAGAAATTTGTAAGAAATCTTAATTGTCGTCAATAAGTCATAGTCATTTTAAATATTTCTAATAATAATTAATTCGATTCCAATAAAGGGGTACATATGAGATATTCGGTCAATATTTGCAGTAGCAGAAATCCTTAGTTCTATTTATATCATTTCCATTAAATATTCGAATTACTTATTATTAGGCTATTATATTCCAGCATTTCGTCAACTGCAATAATTTCTAATAAATCTCCCATCTTAAAAATATGTCTCGTGTTTTATGTAACTTTCTTATTGAACTAGGGAGGATTGACATCTTGAAATTGTTGTCAAACCAATTATCAATTGAAAAATTTATAAACCAATTTTTCACTATGTTCTTGTAAAAATCGCATGTTCACAATTTTTGCACTCTTGTTCTTTAGGAGCATTCCTTATAAATAACATCTATGCTTTCCATTGAACCAATTATGACAGCTTTTATTGAAAATATTGAAATTGTTTCTAGAGATTGATAATGAGTTGAGAATCGAATTTAGTCTAAAATTTTAATAAATAAGTAGGTTTCAAAAATAGAAGGCCCGGTTGCACAAAAGCCTGATAAATTTTAATCTTGGTTAAATGCCACGAGAACCAATCACAGAAGGCTTTTCCGTAGAGAAGTCTTCTCTGATTGGTTCTCGTAGCATTCAATAGCGATTAGAAATTAATAGACTTTTGTACAATCGGGACCAACTCGTTTTATTTAACATGGATGTTCATGACAACATCCCTTCATTAACACGTAGTTTTGTCTATTGGCATCTCGTAGGCTCAACTCACACTTACGCGACTCAGGTCGAGAAGAGACTCGACTCTAGTTGAAACCGTGTGTTTCCAAAGGTGACACTCAGACCAGTCGATTCTAGTCTCCGCGATGTCACCATTTGAAAACACATGCTTTCGACTAGAGTTGAGTCTCTTCTTGACCTGAGTCGCGTAAGTGTGAGTTGAGCCTTTCTCTTTCTCTTTAATCTCTGAATCTTTTTATTTGAGTCATCATTAACTAGTAGTTCTGTGAACATTAGACCTCACGCAGTTTTCTCATCCACAAGTATCTGATGTCACCTGTTCTAGTTGATTCAGTTGAATCACAATTCACAGTTGAATCATAATTTACTTGTAAAAACTGTTATTTGTTTTCTCCAAGATCAAAAACTCACCTATGCTAATAAACTCAGTTCACGTTTGAATTTGTATCCCATATGATGATTTATCCAGTTTCGTGAAAATCTTTTAAAAACTATTTAAATTTTTTTATCAATAATATAATTTCTTCAGCATTATTCAGTTATTTTAATCATTTTTTATTTTATTTTCAATCACCTATTACAATTTGTTTTTCAAATGTGAGAATATTGATACTGATGGGCACGCATCATAAAAAATATTGAAACCCTACCTTATAGAAATAGACACGGCCAGACATCTGTGTAATGCATGCAATGAATAATCCACTTATCAGCTGATTGATTATGAACAATTCTATAGTCCGATTGATCGTATCTTCACAATTTTTGCACTCTTGTTCTTTAGGAGCATTCCCTTATAAATAACATTTATGCTTCCCATTCAACCAATTATGACAGTTTTTATTGAAAATATTGAAAGTGTTTCTAGAGATTGCTACTACTTAGTTAAGAATCGACAAAAATTTTAATAAATAAGTAGGTTTCACAAATAGAATGTCCGGTTGCACAAAAGCCTGGTAAATTTTAATCTTGGTTAAATGCCACGAGAACCAATCAGAGAAGGCTTTTCCGTAGAGAAGTCTTCTCTGATTGGTTCTCGTGGCATTCAATAGCGATTAGAAATTAATAGACTTTTGTGCAATCGAGGCCAACTCGTTTTATTTAACATGGATGTTCATGATAACATCCCTTCACTAACACGTAGTTTTGTTTATTGGCATATCGTTGGCTCAACTCACACTTACGAGACTCTGCTCTAGTCGAGAGCATATGTTTCCAAATGGGTGACACTCAGACCAGTCGATTCTAGTCTCCGCGACGTCACCATTATTTGAAAACTCATGCTCTCGACTAGAGTTGAGTCTCTTCTCGACCTGAGTTGCGCCTTGACCTAAGTGTGAGTTGAGCCTTAGTTTCTCTTTAATTTCCACCTATTTATTTGAGTCAATTGAGTGATTATTTTTGGACTAGTATTCTATTGACTTACTATTCATTTTAAATTTGTTCCAATTGAATGAAGATATTTATTATCATTAATTTTAATTGAATGCATTACGATTTCCTTACGGAAAAATTGAATGAATTAAGCCTGGGTCACACCTGTCAGGCAGCTTCCGATGCTACTCATGTCCCATATTTCTTTGGTGTGGAGGGGGTGGTTGTGGGCAGATCACACTATGTGCAGACCGTCATGTGTGGCATGCCTCATTCTAAGCCGTTGTCATCCGTGATCGGATCGGAGTGGGATCGGAAAGCTGCATGATAAGTGTTGCCCGGGCTTTCCTGCCAACAGTTTCGAATATTTCAATTCTGTTTGATTGTTGCGAAATAATAAATCAACACTCAATTATTATTGTTATCAATAAGTTTAGCATTAATCTAGAAATTTAAAATAACTTTGGAATTGTTACAATTTTGCAGGAAGATCAAAAGGAAGGTATGGGCGCATTCGTTGAGAAGAGAAAGCCGAATTTCAAGAACAACTAAATTCAGAAATCTTCTACAAAGGTACGTTGTACTTATTTTCTGTGTACCGTAATAAAGGAATACTCTGTATAGGCCTATAGAGCTTTGTAAGCCCCTATGAAAATTTAGAATAGTATAATTAGTTGCCAGATATATGAATTATTAAGAGTAGATAATTCAGAGGCACTATTAAATTTAAAGTGCATTCGAGGTTCATTTTGATAGTTATATGAATATTACTTTTTTATTCTGCATGGCGTCATATCTAACAAAATTTCAAAATATTTATTGTCTAGTGTTTACTTTTATTCTGCCCTTTTTAATAAATCATCTTTGGTCAGTTGAATCTGTTAATGTATTTTAGTCGCTTTTTAAAAACTATTTATCTTATTTTCTTGTATGATTTTCAGGGACCAACGTGTTCATAATAAACTAGCCAACTAAGACTGAGAAAGGAATGAGGTTTGTGTTCTGGGGTTGAAGTATAGATATAGTCTAAAATCAGTTATATGAATGCGATCTGAGAATATAGTTAGAATGTTTATTTGATAAATAAATAAATGTTTATGAATAAATAATATATTTTGATTAAAATTGTGTAACATTTGTTATAGTGTATGATACGAGATGTTGTGGTATTTCTCCAGAATTGAAAGAATAAGACGTTGATGTTGTCAACATCAACAGCTTAAAGCTGCGTTTACACCAAAGTTATTAAAAAAATGTCATAACTCAATCCTTATAGATTCTATTAGATTGAACATAATTAACTTATCATACACTTATGATGAACATATGTTTTTGTCAAGTTCCGTTCAATCTAATAGAATTTTTAAGGATTAACATTCTGTTAATAACTTTGGTGTAAACGCAGCTTTATTCTTTCAATTTCTGAATCATCATGAAAAGTGAGCATAGTTTGATATTGAGAAACATGTGGCTTGAATGAAAAAGACTAAGAAATTGTCAAAAAACCTCTTGTATTTAGTTTTAGTTTATCAGAGATTGACAATGGTGTAATAACCGAAACCGGTCTCTCTAATATTATCAATAAATCAGTGGTTTTTTGACAATTTCTTAGTCTTTTTCATTCAATATGAATAATTACCACAATTTCAACTTCTCAACTAAAAACATGTGGCTATTTTAGTTTGGATTATCACATCGCAGTCCGATTCCGAGGCATCTTATTTGTTTTGAAAGCAATGTTTTCACAGTATGGATTTGATATTCACAGTGAGGATGCTGATGGAGAAACACTGGGAAATGGGGAATATCTATCTTCATAGATATAGAAAAGGCGTTTGACAGTGTGCTAAGAAAGAAGATATGGGAGTGCCTAGAAAACAGAAGAGTGAGAGACACCCTTATAGAGAAGGTTAGAACTTTATACCTGGAGTGTGAGAGCTGTGTGCAAATAGGAAAGGGAACATCAAGATGGTTTCAAACATTCAACGGCGTACAACAGGGCAGTTCATTGTCACCACTACTTTTTATTGTTGTAATGGACCAGATAATGAAAAACATCAAAGGAAAACTGAGAAAGTTTCAAGCATATGCATTCGCCGATGATGTTGTCATATGGGGAAACACAGAACAGGAAGCACAGCAGCAATTGGACCTATGGTATCAAGAGTTCAAAGAGTTTGGTATGAAAATCAGTAAGAGCAAGACAGTGGTACTGAAAGTGAGTAGAGACAACCGCCCATGCACCATCACACTAGAAGGACAGAGAGTTGAGAGTGTGGAAGATTTTAGCTATCTGGGTAGCATGTTGGACAGAGAGGGCAGAAACGACAAGGAAGTAATAAACAGAGTACGGAAGGGAGCCCAATTTTACCAACAAGTAAGGACACTTCTGTGGAATAAGGAAATACCACTCAAGACCAAACAAACTCTTTACAGTAGCTACTATGTGCCGATTGCCAGCTACAGCTTGGAGGCCTGTACCACAAACAGGAGAGAGGAGAGCAGGCTGCAGGCGGGGGAGATGAAGTTCTTGCGGACATGCGTGCAGAAAACGAGGAGAGATAGAGTGAGGAACGACGAAATAAGGAAGGAGGTGGAGCAGAGGGAGACCCTATTGACCCACATTTCAAATGCAAGGCTGAGGTGGTACGGACATGTGGAAAGAATGGAGAATACTAGAACGGCGAAGGTGTGGCTACACGGAGAGGTGGAGGGAAGACGACCTAGAGGAAGACCACGAAGAAGATGGCGAGACCAGGTTAGGTGTGAGATCCAAGAGAGAGGACTGGACTGGAGGAGGTTGGAGGAGGAGAGGAGCTACTTGGACAGACAGACATGGCGAGGCATCGTAAACCGCACCCGGGGCAACTGGAGACGGAGATCGATAATGATGATATCACATCGCAAGAGTAGAATATTGAAATATGTCGTTAGAACTAGTAAATAAATTGAAATAGTTATTTGTGCAACTGGTGCGCAAAGTGACAGTTTGCTGCACCGAAAGAAACGTTTACGCACGAGCCGTAGGCGAGGGCGGAATGGTTTCTTGAGTGCAGCAGAGGAACTTTGCGCACGTATTTCACATTAAAGTTTTCCTACAGTTACCATTGAATATGAAAAGTAGTTGATTATGGGTAAAATGATGGCTGAAATCCATCAAATGTTTGTCTGTATAATGTTGTTATTAATAACAATCTTAATTTATTTTAAACTTGATAATCCAATAAATTTGAATAATTTTTATTAAATCAGAATAGTTATTTGTGCAACTAGTGCGCAAAGTGCCACATTGCTGCACCGAAAGAAACGTTTACGCACGAGCCGTAGGCGAGTGCGGAATGATGGTTTCTTGAGTGCAGCAAAGAAACTTTGCGCATGTATTGCACATTACATTTTTCCTACAGTTACCATAGAATGTGAAAAGTCAGTAATATTCGGTGAACTTGTCCTACACCAAATATTTGTTTGTGCAAATCTTTAGTATTTTTAATGCTGATAATAAATATTGCAACCATTCCACAACAGAATTATTTTAAATTCAGTCTGAATGACAATAGAATGAATATTATAAAGTAATATGAGATTCAATTATAATAATACTTCCTCACAAGAAGTCATCAGCAAGTGTAGAAATGGCACTTGTCTGGATAATGTATGTATTTTGAGCCATCAATGAGCCTCAAAAACATTATACTCCACCCGTGACTAACAGTTTAATATTCTCCTATCCGAAAACACAAAAGTTATGCAGCAAAACTTTGCTTATACTTAAACGGTGCCCATTAATTTGGGTCATTGATTAATTTGACTATGCGATCAAAGCTGTAAGCTTGTTTTAATTTGTCTATTAATGTAAATAAATAAGTTAATAGGCCCAGGACTGATCAAGGATTAGGCTAGTGATCAGCCCTCAGGACAGACTTCTAACCTGACCATTCTATGAAATTTTCATGTGTACTTTTTATTCCAGTTCCAAATATCCTCAATTTTGAGTCTGAATGATATATTATACACAATTAGTGTAAAAATATAGTTTCAGCTTGTTTTTTTTTCTTGTAAATACATTAGTAAACTTGTCAATTTGGCCTTTCTGCTTTTCTGGCCAATCGCCTAGTAGCAGCATGAAACGTATAATTAAGGTTATAGGCTTACTGCATTATTTAAAACGTGATTAAATTATATTATATAGACATTACATTTACCTGAAATGCTGAACGTCAATCAATCAAGTCACTGTTGAGTAAACAATATATTGTATTGTGTTTTTGATTACGTTATTCAATAAATCTATTCTGTATCTAATTCATCAATGGCATTCATTGAAGTTGTTCTACGAAAATGTGAGTAGAGATGTTTTGGGGAGTTGAAGAACTGAATAACTTTTTTTAAAGTGTAAATATTTATGTTTCAAACCTAATGGATACATTATTGTTTTGAAAATATAACCTTAGTGTCAGTAATAAGAGAAACCTAACCACAAAAGTAATTGAAGATATAAAAATACTTGATTCCTTGATCATAAAAATGATCGATAAATGTTTCCAATGTCTTCCAGTTAAAAATATAGGCATCTCACACATAAAAAAAATCGTTCATGATAACTTGAATAGAAATAGAAGGCTAAAGTGCACGTCCAGTGCCAACATGCCTGTCATCAAATTTTTGGTTGGGATCGATTTAGTAAGTTATTTTGAGCACAAAATCACAAAAATTAAATGCCGCTCACTATTGTTTTTAAAATAAACTAAGTTCAAAGTAGCAGAACTTTACATGCATTTAAGCTATAAGTAGCAACCATAAGTAGCTAAGGTTAGGAAAAGCTTTATGTTAAGGGCACGCCACACCAAGCTCGCTACCGCAGCGGTAGCGAAGTTTTAAAAATCGCTAGCCATGTATTCAGGTTGATTGCGCCACACCGAGCTTGCTACCGCGGCGGTAGTACGGCGCACTACCACCTACGACCGCCTGCTAGGCGATTCAACAAAAGTTCGCTGAGAGGTAGTACAGCGGACAAAGCGAGCTCAGTGTGGCGCGCTCAACCTGAATACATGGCAGGCGATTCGAAGAGGTAGCGCATGCGCACCTCTCCTCCTTGCAACACACCGCAACTAGTACGTCTCACCCCCCACTACTAGACTCACTACTCGGAGACTACCGCTAGCGGACGTTTTTCGGTGTGGCGTGCTCAGCCGAGAAAACTACCACCAGCGGTACTACCTCGGCGGTACTGGCGAGCTTGGTGTGGCGAGTCCTTTAGGAAAGCTTAGGTTAGGAAAACTCAGATTAGGAATATCATAATTTGATGATTTTAATAATCAAAATGGCTGCTACTCATAGGTTAAATGCATGTAAAATTGTGCTACTTTGAACTTAGTTTATTTAAAAAACAATAGTGAGCGCTGTTTAATTTTTGTGATTTTTGCTCAAAATAACATACTAAATCGATCCCAACCAAAAATTTGATAATAGGTATGTTGGCACTGGACATGCACTTACACCGAAATAGAATACTGATATTGAATACTATCAAAACTTCTTGTTTATTTACTGTTTGTTATTCAATATCCCACAGTAATAATCAGCTGTTTTACAAAAATTTCCAGCCAGAACATATTCAGGTTTACCAACATTTCTTTTACTTTGCCGCACTCTACCGTCATAAAGCGTGTTAACTATTTTGTGTTGTTATGTTGCAAATTTGGAGTGCGACAAAGTCTTTGCATTCCTGCACTGGGTGTGGGAATATAGTATATTTCGCACCTAGAGCAGAAAATGAGATTTTTCCAGCTCGAAATCGGTTTTCAAGTCCGAGGCTGTAGGCCGAGGACTAGAAAAGATTGAGAGCTGGAAAAACATTTTTGCCCGTGGTGCGAACGATATTTTTCGCCACACTACAGGTATTGCTGACAAAATAAATAAAGAATACTCGTTAAGCTATCGTACCTATCTCTTGATTTTAGTGGTAGAAGATTTGCAGTCAGGATTTCAGATTCTTTTAAAATTTCACTTGGAATACCACAGTCATCTTCAAGCATCTTTGAAAATTCGGAATGCACTAATCAACAATAAATAATTGAACAAAACTGGTTGTGAAGCAAATTAGTTTGATTCGAAACTGGAACTGAAATCATGGCGACTTCAGATGATGATGAAAGTGGACACTCGCCCGATCTAGCAGATGACTCTATTAACTACTTCCATGAGCGGCTGGAAAGAGACAACTTTCTGGCCTAGACCGGAAAAGAAACCCTTTTCTGACGTCGTCTGCAAACAAGGTCTTTCAGATCTACGTAGGGACTGGAAAACAGCTGCTTTCTGTGCAGTGTGGTGAAAAGGTATTTTTCGCCACACTTGGATGTAATGAGCTGGTTTACGTGCGTCATATGGAGGCCGAAAGTGATTGTTTTCCGACCAGGCCGGTAAAACTTTACGGCCCTAGGGCTGTAAAATGACCTTGAATAACAGCTGATCGTGTCCGATCTCACAAAAATCATAGAGATAATCTCATAACAACTGTAATAATCTATATAATTATGTATCGTGAATCGCGGTATCATGTCTATAATATATTTTATGAATTACTGTTTCATAATTTAATATTTGTTATTGTGTTTTTGATATCAAACAATAGAATACGATGATATCTCCATAGCCTCAACAATAAAATGTTGGCTGCATTGTCCATTGTCAGAAAGGTAAGTATCACAAGTCTTTAAAAGTGAAGAATCGAATTTGAAATCAAAGTACAATAATTGTATCAATATTTAAAAGTGAGGTAGAGTAATAATTGTTTCTTTTTTATTATCGAATTCCACTTCTTAATGCGATACAATCAACAATAATAATAGGAAAATACAGCAGAGATCTAAAGTTTAAAGTAAGCCTACTGGTGAAACTCAGCCTTGACTGAAAAATTCCTAGTAATTTTTCCGTAATTCATTATTAAAACTTTTAGATAATTTTTCTTCAATATCAAACAATATAGAGAAAACATTAGGCCCACTCAAGATTGAATCTTCGAATGTTTTCTCTATGATTTAACTATTTTCAGAGCAATATTTTGTTGTGAAAATGCCGGCAAACCGGCTTCAAGTTTGCCGCTATAGGCTACACTATATTATAGTAACATACGTTACCTGACTTACAGGCCTCTTTGATCAAAAACATGCAATGGCCGAGAGCGTAAAGGCGTAATACATCAGAATTCAAAGCTCAGTGGATTACAAACATGATCTAGGTTTGAACCTCGGTCAGTGACTTTTTTTTTGTTGATGAATTTCGACTTTTATTAGCTATTTTTTATATTAGTTACCATAATTTAAATTTCAATCAATTTTTTAGATATATTTTGAGACAAAACTGTGAAATATGCAATTATATTAATTTTTTAATCACATTATTTCAAAATAGTAATGAAAATTCTATTCATCCATCTATCCATGAGATATTGCACCAGGTGCAAAGCACGAGCTATAAAAATTCAAACAATTATTTGAAATATTAATAGTATAAAAATATTGTCACTATTGTAAATTATTAATTAGTAATATTGAAATTAATTGACAGTGAAAGTTGTCATAACCAAGATTCAAACTATCAAAATAGGCTGTTTAAATTTTATTTATTTTTTAATTTCTTATATATTGGGAAGTTTTTTTTTGGTGTGGCGAAAAATAGCGTTCGCACCATGGGCAAAAATGTATTTCCGGCTCTCAATCTTTTCTAGTCCTCGGCCTACAGCCTCGGACTTAAAAACCGATTTCGAGCCGGAAATATCTCATTTTCGGCCCTAGGTGCGAAATATACTATTGCGTACTATAATTGATGCGGGAATGAGCACTTTTTTGGGTAACTGTAGGAAAAAAATAAGATAGACAAAATACACGCCAACAATGTCAACAGCTGATTGGGATGGCTGCAAGATAATACGCAAAGTATTAAGAGTACACAAAGTAATACTTGGCGCACTAGAGCGGAAAAGTGATTCTTTGCGTTCTGTAATCAGTGCAGGAATGGTAACTTTTCAAGGTAACTGTAGGGAAAATATTATAATTTCTAAGAATGCGACTCTATCCCATCAATTTATGACTCTAAAATTTTGATTCTAACTTTATTAGGCACATCATAAATTACATAAATTTGAAATTATTGACAAAAAATGTTTCCAACGGAGATGATTGTCCCACTTTCATATGAGGGTAATTTTTCCAACCTATGATCATCTATAATAGACATTGAAGAATGAGGAGTAAATTTTACTGAGGAAAGTTCAAGAGTGATTATGTGAGTTCCATAATACGATTGTATTGTGATGATTATTTTCAGATATTCTGATGGAATGACTGATTCTGATATAGATGGTTCAATTAGAAGAACAAGCTTGGTACTTATATATTATAGAGACTGCAGATTCATGCTATTTTGTCCCTGAGCCATATATAGTGTGAAAATTTAACACTTTAAATATTATATAATAATAATAAAATTGATTATCAAAATCATCGCCATTATTATAATTTTGATCATAATCATCGTGACCATAATCATGATGATCATAATCAACTTGATCACAATCATTTTTATCATGATTATTAGTATTGAACTAGTCAAGATTATAATACCTTGAACTATTTTTACTTTCCTTGCCCCATTACCATAGGTAAGGAAAGTATTGCTTTCCGAAAAAAATTAAGGTACCTCAATTTCTAAATTTCTATACGTTTCAAGGTCCCCTGAGTCCAAAAAAATGGTTTTTGGGTATTGGTCTGTATGTGTGTGTGTGTGTGTGTGTGTACACGATATCTCATCTCCCAATTAACGTAATGACTTGAAATTTGGAACTTAAGGTCCTTACACTATAAGGATCCGACACGAACAATTTTGATCAAATGCAATTCAAGATGGCGGCTAAAATGGCAAAAATGTTGTCAAAAACAGGGGTTTTCGCGATTTTCTCTAAAATGGCTCCAACGATTTTGATCAAATTCATACCTAAAATAGTCATTGATAAGCTATATCAACTGCCACAAGTCGCATATCTGTAAAAATTTCAGGAGCTCCGCCCTATCTATGCAAAGTTTGATTTTAGATTTCCAATTATCAGGTCTCAGATATAATTTAAACCAAAAAGTTTCGAGTGGAAAAGATTGAACATGAAAATATCTTCAATTAATGTCCAGTAACATTTTTACCTAAAATTGAAAATAAGCTTGATATTTGAGAAAATGTGATTATTCAATTGCAAACTGTTGGCAACTGTTGATTCTATTAAATTATTCACTATAAAGAAATAGCAGACCTCGTATGTCTCCAGCATTATTGTCCTGTCACCAGCTGGATCAGATCTTTGTTCATAAGTAGACTTGAGATGCGCGTGAACACTAGCGTCAGGTGATCAATTTTCATAACGGCAAGGAAAGTTGTGTGAGTGCGCCACACCAGATTTTTCTTTTTTGTGGGCTGATGTATTAATCAATATATTCACAACAACTCAGTTCTACAAAATGTTATTATTCTTAGGCCCGGATGCACGTTCAGTAAATTAAACAGCAAATAAATGAAGTCAATGCAATGCATTGTTGCCCGATTCGTTCATTGGTTCAGATGACACCATTTAACACCGGTTAAATTCTGTTGCATGAGAAAATACAAGTTGATATTTTTGCGAATTCCTATTCTAACAAACAGCTGACTACTAAGATTATTAGTTTATATTTTAAAATGCATTAGGATTGAAAGGTAAATTGAAATAATAGGATGAAAGCAAAAATTCAAGGACAAATTCAAGGGTTAAACAAACACAACATTCTTGATCAATTCCAAATTTATTCATTAAGTAGATTGGTTGTTTTCAAACTGGACAAATTATATACAAATTTTCTATTACGGTGCAGGTTTTTCACGTGGTTCAAGTAGTGGATCAAGTAATGAAGTGTGTGAATCAAGGACGATAGAGTTTCATCTGATCTTCAAGCTCTTCCATGGAACTGACATTAAATTTGTCTTCTTGATTTTGTAGTAATTGAAATATTTCTGCCAGCTGTTGAGCTTCAGCCCTGAAAAAGCATGGAAACTGATTACAATAATAATTATTTTGACATCAAACTACAATAATTATAATATTAGTTTGAATTAATGAAATTATGCAATTCAAGTGGTGATACGGGATGTCTTTCAAATTGAAAACTTGTGATGGGAGAGTATTTTCTTTTGCAATCTGTTTTGCACTCATCGAAAGGGCAGTCAACTAAATTCTTTTGACATTTATTAACAAAAACCACTTTTCTTTTAAGGGATACTTTCATCATTCTAGAATATTATTATTATTACTATTTCATCGTATTAAACCCCATTCAATCAGCACAGCTCAAACGGTGTACGACATGTCAAATATTATAAATTGGTAACAAGAGGTACCAATTAAAAGAAAGTAAAAGAAGAGTACCTAGTAAAAGAAAAGATGAACTGTGTTGAAGTTTCAAAGAGTTTCTGAGAATGAAAGCAGGACATTGAACAGAACTCCTGCTACTACAGGACACAACAGGTGTCAAACCTGGATTCGTAGAGTGTTACGAGCATCTGTGTCAAGTCGTCATCCAGAAATTCCTGAACACTAGAGAAAGACCCGCCTTAACACAAATTGGCCACTTTGTCAACAGCGTACCACCTAAGGTATCTCTGGGGTGTTCCCTGAGAATACCAATCAGCTGTGGATTCCTGGTCTTGTTTTAGTGATGAATATCTGATGACCGGATCTTGTTTGTTTTTCTTGATGAACAATCAACAAGCAGAGAAGGGAGTGGCTGACAACTATCAAAATACCCAACGCAAGTACGCAAATATCATAAAAAGGGTTTGCAGTGTATTCAGTATATTAGTGTTTAGTGTGCAAGATGATTACTTGCAGTCAGCCTGTAGTCCGTGTTTGCAGCTTCAGTATATCCAAAACAATAGCTGAGGATCATGAGTTAAAAAGACTAAGAAATTGTCAAAAACCACAGATTTATTGATACTTAGAAAGACCCGTTTCAGTTATTACACCATTGTCAATATCAGAGAGATTTTTCATTGTTAAAACCCACAGATTTATTGATACTTAATATTACGCAATGTTACACCATTGACAATTATTATTATTCATCTTTTGACCACCTATAAAAGGGGTATGTAGAATCGTCAAAATAATAAGTCAATAGAATAGAATAGTCACTATATCCTAAGTATTATTGCTCATAGTGAGCCGTAAATTCCGCAGTTGAATAGGCGGAAATAGTCAACAACTCATTTTTTAGTTTAGTTTTAAAAAATTTACCGTTCAGTTCTTTTATATGTGTTGGTAACGTGTTGAACAATCTTATACCAGCGCTTCTCACTCCCCGTTGGTAAAGATTTGTTCGATGAACTCCATCTCTTAAATTGTGCCTATATCGAGTTTCATAGCTATGAAATGCCTCTCCTGTATTAAATTCGTGTTGGTGTCTCTTAATAAAACATATAGTTTCAAAAATGTACAAACTAGGCAAGGGAAGGATTTTTAATTCCTTAAAAATAGGCCTGCAACTAGTTCGTCTTGTTTCTCCCGACATTACTCTCAGTGCCCATTTCTGTAGTCTGAATATTTGAATAACATCACTTGAATTTCCCCAGAAAACTATGCCAAATGTCAAAAGGGAGTGAAATAATGAAAAGTAAACCTGTCTGAGCGTTTCTTTTTTAAGCAATGATTTTAAATTTCTGATAGCAAAAATTGCAGAGCTAAGTTTACCTTTTAAGTGTTCCAAATGTGGTTTCCATGAAATATCTGAATCTACAACTATCCCAAGTACTTTTATGTCTCTAACACAATCTATGTCGCGGTTCCCAATCCTTAAATTAGCCCCTCTTGACGTCCTGAAAGGGATTTCTTTGGTTTTACTATAATTTAAGCTCAGCATATTTGCAGCTAGCCAATTATCCAATTTGAGAAGAGCTTCCTGGCATTGTAAGTCCATATTAGATTGACTATCATTTTTTAGTAGAATACTGACATCGTCCGCATACAAAACGCAGTGAGCTGGATCTAGATGAGAAGGCAAATCATTAATGTAAAGTAAAAATAGCAAAGGACCTAACACGGTTCCCTGAGGTACTCCGCTTCTTGTTTTTAACCATTTAGATTTGTATATACTTGGGTGAGATTCAATAACGACCCTCTGATATCTATCTTCAAAATATGACTTGAACCATTTCAAAACCGGACCCTGAAAACCATAAAATTTGAGCTTTTCCAATAGAATTTCCTCATTTACAACGAAACGCCTTTGATAAATCGGCTATAACGCCACAAACTTTTGATCTACTATCCACCGAAGTCAGCACCTCATTCATCAAAGAAAAAACAGCATCATTTATAGAAAATCCCGGCCTGAAACCAAATTGTTTGGGAGACAGCAAACCAACCCTATTCAAATACTTCCCTAATCGCCTCAATATTACATATTCGAAAATTTTTGAAAAAATAGGAGGATTAGCAACAGGACGATAGTTTTCAGGAAGGACATTATTCCCTTTTTTATGTATAGGAATGATTCTTGACAGCTTAAGCTTTGAAGGTAGATAGCCAGTCTGCATTGAACTATTGTAAATGAATGTAAGTGGCTTTAAAATCGACATGGCTGATTGTTTAACTAAATAATTTGATATATTTTGACAATCATAAGATTTTTTATTTTTCAATGACTTTATTGTTTCCTGAAGCTCTTCAGAGGTCAATGGATCGAAAGAATTTAGTTTTAAACTATTGGTACGGGAAGTGTTAACATCTAAAAAATTTCGGAAGTTAATATTATTATGCTGTGTTATCTCTCTCTGGATAGATAATGGCGTATTTATGAAATATCTATTCAAGAGGTCAGCAGCTTCTTTTCCAGTTTTTACAATCCCAGTATCGGTAGCTATAATAGTCTCTGATTTATTAATTTTACTCTTACATGTTTCATTTCTGACTAATGTCCAAATGGCTTTTGTTTGGTTACTAGAACTATAAATATACTTATTGGCAGCTATTTTTTTGGCTGTTTTCAAAACCTTCCTGTTATACTTTACTCTTAAACTCTTATATACTTTATAATAGGATGTAAAGCTAAAATATCGTATACCATTTTCAGAGATAATATGGATCATTGAATCTCTCATAATTGGGTTCTTTAGTAGAGAATTCATTGTTTTCAACTTTTCTCCAGATACTTTTATGCCCTGCGTTATCCATGATAGCTGTCTTTTTTTTATAATTTTTGCTGGTCTTTCCGGAACAGAGCTATTACAATGATTTATGTAAGTGGATAAAAAGTTGTTGTACATATCTTCAACGTTTCTACTATAATAGACGGTATTCCAATTTTCATTTGCCAGTCCGTGATTTAAGAGTTCAATATTAGTTTTGTTAATTACACGTAAAATCTTTTTTTCTTCATTACCTTTACAGACTTTACTAGTTACTTTATCAGGTGGGACTATATATTTAGGATCGTTAACAAGAAATTTAACACTGCTACCCTCATGGTCTGAAAATGAACAAGGAATTGTCTCGCTTCTACATAGGGTCGGTTCATAGTTTGTTATTATATAGTCTAATTCACTAGACGTGCTTGAAGTTATTCTAGTAGGACCGTTGGTTACTTTATTCAAGTTGAATGTTGATATCAGGTTTTTTAATATATTTTTGTTTTTGTCGTCTTTACAATAATCTATATTAAAGTCTCCACAAATGCATACAAATTTACGATTTTCTTTATTAACTTTAGAGAGAACGTTTCTTAGTAGTTCAATAAAATCATCGCAGTTAGAGTTTGGCGCTCTATATACACAAAGGACTATCATTTTTAGCGGCATAGTTTTCAGTTTCATTTCTACTGCTGAAATTTCAAATACACTTTCCAGTGCCATCAAACCCAAGTCATTTCGGACCTTGCAACTATCAATAGATTGTTCTCGAATAAATATGCAAGAGCCACCACGTACTTTTATTCTCCTACTAAAGTGAGCAACCAATCTATAGTCGGGCAATGATGAGAGCATACTTAATTCGAAATCTCGCAACCAATGTTCGGTTAAACATAGTACGTCATTATTCCAAGTTTTACAGGACATCATAACTTCTAACTCTAATTTGGAATTTGATAATCCCTGACAATTGACATGGAAGATTTCGCAACCTATAAAAAATGATCCCTATCATTACTACACAAAACTGGGATATTTTTAGTAACTACTGTATTAATTCTGCAATTTTTTTCGTTACTTAGGTTTTCCGTACTACTGATGGTTTGTGCACCTCCTATCAGATGATTTTTTATGTATTTACGGAGTTTTGCCTTTCCTCTTACCTTATTCAAATGAAGGCCATGTCGTGTGTAATCATCTATTTCGAAGTGCGCAAGGTCCAATAGATCCAAACAGTCAGCATTAGAAATCTGTTCAGATAGCCATGAGTTCAATTTCTTCACATTAACGTTCATAAGAGGCTTATCGTATCTATAAGGCACTGTTGATATAGACACCTTTGTATATTTCGAGATTTCTACAATAGGCTGCAAGTCAACTTCAGTCGGTTGATTAGTACTATTAATTACATCATTGGCTCCAGCAAGTACAACCACCCTGTCATTGAAATCAAAATCTTTCGTGAAGTTAGCAATATCACGTGTCACTGTATTGAAATTAGCACCCGGTCTTGCGATCACAGACACCTCATAACCATATTCACCTAAGTCATTATTCAGATCCCAACCAAGATCCCTACCATGACTATCAGCCATTATCAACAGTCTTTTTTTATTTGTCAATTTCTTCGATTTTGTAATTTTGTGGTCAATCTTCTTCATTGTGATTGAATTATTTTCAGGAATTCTAGTTTGTTTTTTTATTCTATTTTGGGCACGAGAGTACTTATTAGAATTTCGATTATTTGGTGACTTGAGGTTTTTAGTTTCGATCAAGTGAGTGTCAGCTGATTCATCAAGCGCTTGAAAAGAATTTACATGAATAAAACTACTACTATCGTTAGCCAGATCCATATTCTCATGTTCAACATGACCAGGAGAATAGAAATTTACATACTCATTCAATTTAGATTGTAAAACTAGATTTTCGTTTCTAATGACCTTATTGTCAGCCTCTAATACCTCAATAGTGATTTTCATCTTAGCTAGCAACTCGGTAGCCGTAATTTTGAATTCCATTAATTGTTTCAATTCATTAGAGTTATTCCTTAAAACCTTATCAGTCCTATTCACATCACTCAGCTCCTCGGTGTCTACATTGCAATTACCACTATTAATGATCTCAGTGGGTGGGTCTACTGCTAAACTATTCTCATCCCTTACAGTAGAACCGTCTATTTCAATTAAACTATCATTTGTATCAAGTGTGGAATTCATATCTAAGGGGATTTTGTTGGGAGTTGCGACATTCTGATGAACAGAGTGATTATGATTCTCCTTCAACTCCACTATCTGTGTTTTGGTTGGATCCATCTTGAGAGAGCTTGAACAAACAGTGCATCGAAAGGAAAACAATCCACTCAATCTCAGTTGTCTTATTTCTCTAAATTTAAAACCATTCACTATCAAGTACTGACTACCACCTTTCCCGTCGACAAATTTGAAAGAGGGAAATTTAATTTCTTTGCCGGGGGTATCCATTCTTTGGACAGGTCACACAATTTAATACCTCATATATATCCAAGTTTATATTGAAATAAATGTGCCAAAAAATATATGTGTATTTATATTACAAAATGAATTAATGAGACAAAGGAGATTCACACAGAGATTAGCCTACAACACTAGATTAGTATATTCTTAATAATTATTTAAGGAAGAAGGCAAATGCAATCAAATACAAATAAGTGAGACACCAACAAAACCCATTTACCAACAATTTATTAATCCGGCATCAATCAATATGAAGGGTACGGTAACAACAAAATAATATGAGCAATATCAAATCAAAAGTATTAATTTTCGTATTTTCCGTCAAAATAGTTTCTCACAACAATTAATTATCTAGAGATCGGAATCTATCAAAGTTTGATAAGCCGCCCTCGGATGCAGAAGGTCAAAACAAAACGAACAGAGATAAGCCACTCGAGCCAATTCCTGTGTCTGAACTGATTAGAAGAAAGTCGGAAAGTTATAAAAAAGAATTGAGAAAATAAAAGTTTGAAATTTAAGGTTTATTAATTATTCAAAATTTATTAATTGCAAGTATTTATTAATTAAAGAAATGAGAGAAAAGATTAGTTCACGTTTCGCTTCAAGGCAGAAAAAACTAAGTGGCTCGTTCTAAATATTCCGTGTGCACTTCGGGCGTATCCCGTCCACCCCCAGGACAAGCGCGAAAAATGCTCCAAACAAGGCCGTACAGGGTTTACAATTACTCACACCTCTGCACAACGCTTGCCAGAAACAGCTACGGAATAACGTTCTTATCTGCCACACAAACCTCTCTGTTGAAAAAGTAAAACTGATAAAATTTATTCAATTTAGAATCTCTCTCCTCGAAACGAAAAGTTCGCTATTTAAAAATTAAGAGGAAATACTGATATATAGACTAAAAATTGATCCAAATCGCAAGGGCAAAAGTACGTTTTACTGTTTTACTCTTATTTGAATTATTAAGTTTAAAAAAATCAAGAATTAACTATAACTGCCGGAAATAAGAGTTTTATAGAAGAATTATTGTATTGGAGAATTTAAATAATTTAATAGAGTATTGATTACGGTATTTATAGTCCACAAATTAATATTGAATCTATCAAAAAGTTATATTTATTTTTAAAATTTAGTCTTTTTTATTTAATCAATTGTATATTATAGCGAAATGGCACTCACTCACTGACTGACTCACTCACTCACTCACTCACTCGCATAACTAAAAATCTACCGGACCAAAAACGTTAAAATTTGGTAGGTATGTTCAGTTGGCCCTTTAGAGGCGCACTAAGAAATCTTTTAGCAATATTTTAACTCTAAGGGTTGTTTTTAAGGGTTTAAAGTTCGTCTTTTAGCATGTATATTCTTCTTCTCCCAATCTCTTAATTATAATTGAAATTTCCATATCATATGTTACTATAGAACTATAATCTAGATAGAGTACCTCTTCGAAACAGTTGTTAACTGGCAACTAAATTAATAATTTTGTTAGGTTGGCATTAAGTTGAGTTGACTTTGTTAGGTTGGCACCAAGTTGAAGATTTAAATGCATTTATCGCGGAAAAATTGATTGGGCACTGCTACTTCAATCCTGGGAATATTATATTACTAGCCGTCAGGCTCGCTTCGCTCGCCATATCCGTTTAGCCAGACGTTTAGTCTGGACCCCCGACTGGATTGTCCCAACATGATAAAAATGCAGGCGAGCGAAGCGAGCCTGCTAATCTTATTCTTGGACGATCCAGTCGGGCGGAGCCCCCTGGCTAGACGGATATGGCGAGCGAAGCGAGCCTGACGGCTAGTTAAATATAATTAAATATAAAAGAGTATATAAGTATTTTGAAAAGTATTATTATAAACTAAAAAATTATTGGAATTAGGTGTAGATTAGTTAAAACAATTAATAGGTTATAATTTCAACAAAATTAAGTCTCTACAATTATTTTTATCGGTTATATTTCAATTTCTAATTATTTAAGTTAATTATAGGCACTATCAGATATTAAATGAAAATTACTATGGAGTTAAAAAATAAAATTTAATTTAGTAATTAGGTAAGACAGATCAACTAGAATTCTACAAGCAACGAAAAGAACGAAACAGTTATCTTATCTGAGCTCCGAGCACAACCTTCCGCCTCCACAGCTAGACACCGACTCCCCAATGGTGTAATATGGTGTAATAACTGAAACCGGTCTTTCTAAGTATCAATAAATCTTTGGTCTTTAACAATTTCTTAGTATTTTTCACTCAATATGAATAATTACCACTATATCAACTTCTCAACTACACAAAAAGCTGAGAATCCCCACATGAGTGGACCACAGGAAATATGATGGCGGAAAAGTGTGATACACTACATTATTGTCATGAAAGCCTTTGTAAAATGTCCCCCAGGTAATTGAGCAGCACGATAAAGATTTACAAGTACAATGTATTAGATTTATTTGTTGGTCTCTTACTATTACCGTACTTGTATTTTAAGAACAAACTACTTTGTTACTTACTCTCTTTCCTCCTTCAATTGATCTTCAGTCAGTCCTGATGATATTTGTTGTACTATTGGCTGTCTGACTGCTTTAAGTTGGCTAAATATTTCCTTGCGCACTTCAATGTTGCTATCTTTATCTTTCATCTGAAAAATAACACACCAAAATACAATAACTTATAGAGGAAATGCCTTTACAAAATGATAGGAATATACCAAGATTTTAGTATTTGATGAAGTAATCAAAACGTTGGCTAATATGAAGTTCAGTTATTTTTTATGTGTATTTTGACATGAACTAAACTTTCATCATCTCATCTTCCAACTTGTTACAAAATTTCAATTTTTCATCAAAGACTAGAATGATTTTATCCAGAAATTGATTTGTGAATGCATTTTTAAAATTATTTAGTTCAGTACTGTAGTTTGTAGGTACTACTGTAATTCTTGAAAGAATAAGACGTTGCTATTTCCAAATACTTGGTATATTGGTGGTATGTACTGGTAAATATACCAAAATTTAGTGGTATTGACAACATCAACGCCTTATTCTTCCAATTATGGAGAAATATCACAACATCTCTAACCATACTTCGCCCACATCACTTTTTATAATGCTATAAAGTGGAAATAAAAGACATTCATCTATCTATCATACAATCAAATTATTACTGTAATTCTATTTGTAAGTAAATAATTCACTACATGATTCATACGTACGTTACAATGATTGTTTCAAGCTTTAATTTAAATCAGGCTACAAGTGGAACTCCAGAGAGCAACCATTGGCACGCTGGTGCACCAGAATTCGTAAATTCAATCAATCATTCACCAGCCTCATGCTGGATAGATAGGTCACCATGCAGTAGACCGAGTGAGACACCAGCTGACTACAGACTACTGAGGTGGCCGGGCTGCTGACCCTAGTGTAATGACTAGTCTACACCCTCACCAAACCTATTGCAATGCCTGGTCCACACTCTCGCCAAGCCGCCTGCCAAGCGATAAGCATGGACTTGCCACACTGCAATGTGACGAGTGCCTGGATGGATATATTAGGTTTATATTTTATGTTTTTGACGCCATCGATTTCATATTATGGGCAAAGGATGCATATATTTAGGTATAAAGGTATTGTTTGTAGATGCTCGGCTGGCCACTCGCCTCCGAAAAAAATCGGAGCGGATACAAGTGAAGGCATATGCGGTAAATTTTTTTGGGGGGTAGTTGGATGGTTGGGGGTAACGTTGAGTTAAGGGGGGAAGGGTAGATGTGTTTCGAGCTGTTGGGTCAACATTGTTAGTATTTGAATAGTTATTTTCAATAATAATTATTTTATAATAACTAAAAATATTTTAATGTTCTAAGACGTCTCCTGCTATAGGCCTATACTTTAGGAAGATTGCTGATATTTTCTAAAAATATTAGTGTCCTTTGATTTTACCCTTGAGACTTCCTTATATCCACCACCAAGGCCGTACCCAGAAAAAAATTTCGTGGGGGGTTGTGATACTAGACGGGGTCCGGAGGGCCCAATATAACCTTTTAAAAATTGTCAAATAACCCTTTTCCAGACCATTATGTTTTTATTGACAAAACGAAGCTTTGATGAGCTTGCCGCTTGGACCATTTCCATACAAACCCATTTGTTGTTCTCTCCGGCTGGCTCAAAAAGGTGCCCATGGCATTAAGGCTGTGTGGTACACTTTTTTTCCATTCAAATTTGATAATCTTTCTCAATCCAATTGTTTATAGTACAATTATATCGACTATATTAACAGAACTTCTATTAAAAATTTAAAAAATGTATCTTTCCAAACTAAAACATTTTATTCCCCATATCGTTGATAAATTAAAAAGTAACATTTTTTGTGAATTCGTTAACTTGTTTATTTTGGCATGAATCGCGAAAAACGCATATTAGAACAAAGCCAATGATAATAATTATACTGAATGTATTAAAAAAACTCCAATGGAAAATTCTAAACCGTTCATGATCTGGAAAGAAAACGGAGTTCAGCACTTCAACAACTCATAACCCATAACTCGCTTATTAGACCACTTAAAAATGTCAGTTGCCACTTTTTCTCACTCTTATAATGATCTTAGCAATTATATTGGAAAAGATTATCCAATTTAAATGAAAAAAAGTATACTGAACAGCCTTAAATAAACTACGTATATGAAAGATAACTTTAATATCACCGTTATGTGCTCTGTGGTGAATGGGAAAATAAAAAGATAGACAATACAAATGGACTTAGCATCGTTTAATGTACCACAAAATTGTGTACGTAACATAATTTACACTAGAAATTGTTTTGAACTTTGAACTCTTCTCTATTTACCTATGAAAATAATTAAATAATAGCCCAGTTGAGAAATTTAGTTCCTATGTACATAAAAATTTTCATTTTTGGGAAAATTTCAGGGGGGGTTCCAACCCCTCTGTCCTCCCCCCTGGGTACGGCCTTGTCCACCACCACTTGGAAATATTTGAGGTGGACGGCAACGAGTAATTCTGCAAAATTTACAAACTAAAAACTGATATACCGGTACCTGAAGTATTCAAAATAAAAAAATCCACTCAGTGGGTAACATTTTTTTTTTTTTTTTTTTTGAAATTAAATGTTTTACCCCAATAAAGTATTTCTACTTTCAATGGCAACAGTTATAAGACTTTTTTGAAATGCAATGTTTTACTCCAATAAAGTATTTTTACTTTCAATAACAACAGTTATAAGACAAAGTCTGTTAAAACCTCAAAATTTCACTTTCTTGAGAATTTGTCTCGCATTTGCTATTCTTATCAAATACGAATACATAGAATGTTTGTTTGGTAAAGGTGAGCGATGGCATACAACAAGCCATCCACAAACTTGGCGAGTGCGAAAGCGGCATTATGAGCGCAATAAGAACTATTAATGCCAAGCTTCCTTCTTGGATACGTAGTGGTCTAATAATTGTAATAAGAGCAAGTTAGGTCACTTCGGTCTAGATACCACTCAGATCTATCAAAATAACACATCGCAAAGTGCGATAGTTAAGGGGTTTGCTACAAGATTCAAATAGTCTTAGAACTAATCAAAAGTGGTGTAAAATCATTTATTGACAAAGCATTTATTGGAACGGTTCCACTTGTTACTCGGTCCGCTACTACGTTTTGTTGAGAGATTTTCTGTTGAGATGGATTTAGAGGTGACGGGACTAAGGTTAAAAATTGATGATCGATTTGAGGTAGCAGTGTTAGGTATCTATAGGTCACCAAATGGAGACTGGCAAAAATTTTGTGAGCTGCTCCATACACTTTTGGAAATTACAACCGCTCGTTTCACAAATGTTATAGTAGTAGGAGATTTCAATACCGATTTTGCCAGGCAGGATAAAATGACAGAGGATATTAGAGATATTATTAATATGAATAATTTAGAAATTAAGGTCCACGAATATACAAGAGTAACTCGAACTTCACAGACAATTATTGATAATATCCTCACAAATATAGAAGGTTGTAATGTCAGGTTTGGTAGCTCAGATCTATCAGATCATAACTATCAAATTTTAGATGTTAAGTTGCAGGGCCAGAATCCAAGCAGAAAAAAAACTTTTGTGAAAGAAATTCAGCAATATGAGCTAGGAAATATAAATTGTTTGAAGCAGAAACTGCTTCAAGAAAATTGGAGTAGTGTTTATAACAGTTGTAACCTAAATTACAAATATAAGCAACTAGCCGTCAGGCTCGCTTCGCTCGCCATATCCGTCTAGCCAGGGGGCTCCGCCCCCTGGACCCCCGACTGGATCGTCCAAGAATAAGATCAGCAGGCGAGCGGAGCGAGCATTTTTCATTTGAGCATTTTCATCATATGTTAGGACGATCCAGTCGGGGGTCCAGACTAAACGGCTGGCTAAACGGATATGGCGAGCGAAGCGAGCCTGACTGCTAGTAATATAATATTCCCAGGATTGAAGTAGCAGTGCCCAATAAATTTTTCCGCGATAAATGCATTTAAATTTTCAACTTGGTGCCAACCTAACAAAGTCAACCCAACTTAATGCCAACCTGACAAAATTATTAATTTAGTCGCCAATTAACAACTGTTTCGAAGAGGTACTCTATCTAGATTATAGTTCTATAGTAACATATGATATGGAAATTTCAATTATAATTAAGAGATTGTTGTGGATTACTTGTGGAGAGTGAACAATTGATGCCGGGATACCTGAAATAGGTAAGTTGACAAATTAATTACGTTTTCAAAACCTAAATGACATTATTACTTATGCATTATAATCTTACATTCCTATCTATAACTTTCCTGTTCTTGATTTTAGTAGTAAAATTATTATAATATAATTTGCTAACAAAACAAAACATTTCTGCTTTGCCTAGTAGGTAACTGGCGCGAATTATTGCCGCCATTTTTTGGCTAAGCTAAAGCTAACAATAAACTGAACGTTGGTTAACAAGTGAATCGTGAGAAATTTGATCCAAAATTTAATGTATTGCTCAATTTTTCACTATGGAATCATTTTAATTTTGTCCTTTTTCACTTTTTAATTATCTGACAAATTCATGTAATCTTTATGTTACGAAGATTAAGTAGGTAGGTACCTAGTTGTTGCAAGTAAATTTTTAATGATTCTTGATATTGAAAAAAATTATTCAAGTTTTTATACTTGGTAAGGTTACTCATTTTTTCTATTTGAAAATTGACTTTTGTCTATTACCAAGAAGAACTTTCATCCCTATTTTAATGGGAAATTATGGATTCTGTCAACATTAATTCTTTTGGTAATTTCTCTGTAAACAGAAAATTGACTAAGAAAAATCATGCTCGTGCATGACCACAAGTGCAGATAAAAAACAATATTTGGAAAGAGCCATCAGGGAGAAACACGTTGTGTCTTGTTGAAACGGAAACAGTACAGTGGACAGTGCATATTCCATTTAGAACCCCCCCCCCCACAACTTAATCCAATATCCAAAGTCTTGATCGTTAGCCAGGTGTTACCGGATAGATCGCGTCAAAAAAAATAAAAAAAATAAACTTGATAATCAAGATGGCGCGGCATCACAGTCCCTCAGAGCTATCCCCAAGGAAATCATTGACACTGTAATAGCTTCTTTCAATCAGCCACCTTGACAATCTCTACCTATAGTGAGGTCCACGTTATAATGGCAGTAAAGATAGAAGAATAGCGATGCCGATTTTCTGCATTAATTAATTATATTTCTACACTGTCAAAAACATAATTGGCATCGTTGTAGACCTAGAAAAGGATAGTACCACCGGCTTTGTCGAATGATAGAGAAGGATAGCTAAACCAAAGTTGATCAAATACTGTCATTATAACGTGGACCTCACTATAGCTCTCTCTATCTTCGAGGATGAGGAGCTGAGACCAGGCTGTCGTTAAAAAGCCATCGTTGCAACCGGACTAAGTAAGTTAATCCGCGTTTTATGTATTTTCCTTGGTCCTCCATGTTATGTCAACCCTCATAGTTACCACGCGTTGTTCATATGGGGCAATCCCGTGCCAGATGTAATCAGTGTTCCTATTAATGTACAAATAACCTTTATAAAATGTATAAATTCAGGGCTACTTTCTTGTGTTTATAAGTTAGAATTATAGTAGGCCTACCCTTTGAAAGTAATAAAATAATAGGATAAGAATACAAATTCTTGTATTTATAAAATAGAATTATAGTACCCTTTGAAAGTAATAAAATAATAGGATAAGAATACAAATTATAACTACTAGTTTCGGTGATCACACCATGAAACAAAAACAACAGTTGTGGGTCTCCATAATTGGCAGTCATCATGGCGACTCCAGACGATGATATCAATGGGCCCGTTCTGTGTATAATGTGGTAAATTGTCCGATTCACAATTTACCAGGTAAAAAGTTCCGCGTTCCATGGGAGGAATTTTAATAGATTCTGTTCCAGAAACCTGTTCCAGTTCCATCTTTCTGCCCCACAGTCGAAGTGTGGTAAATTCAGTAATTCAGTATAATATTCTGGTAAATTGTCTGACCTGGGGCCTATTTCACAAAGGTACAAGTATTGTTACCAACCATGGTTACGAACAAGTACTTGTAGTTACAAGTTTACAAGTACTCACGTTTCACAAAAATTTATGATCTACAAGTTTACAAGTTTACAATTTTACAAGTCTACAAGTACTTCAATGGTAAACATAACCTATTTTCATGATGATTTCCTTTTTTCATACTTTATAAAGGTTAATTGTACTTTTCAATAATTACATTGAAAATATTTGAAAGCAATTTAATGTTTTTTGTACAGTCTACTTCATTTATTGCTGAATTTGTAACCTACACACTATATGTACTCTGTATATATATAGTAGATGTACTATATATCTGTGGGTAGATGACACAAGTTGATAAGTCACATTTTTGACCATATTGAGTTATGCATATGGTTGTGTTCAGAAAAATTAGATCTATAAGATGGTATAACTAAATATGTTGTACCTTTTTAAATAGCTGAGATATAGACCTTGCTTAAGCCTGATACTGCATTTTCTTCCAAACCCAAGTTGACAAATATTGATAAGTACATATATCTCAACACTCTTCTACCGGTTTGTATTATAATCCAATTATCAAAAGATGACAAATTTCAAGAGTGTGATGGTCAATAAGATACCGTAAAGTGGGGTAACTTGAAACAGCGAGGTAACTTGAAACAGTCGGAGGTAGTTTTTTAATGTTGGTAGTGGCAGCACTGCGAACAATATTTTCGAGGTTATATCGCATGGTGTACACTCTGGAAGACTTCAGCTGACACTATTTACGAAAATTGATAGTTAATATCAAAGGTAAGCATAATTTTTTTATATTTTTTTAATCTCATGTTTTTTAACCTAAAAAATGCTCGTAGAAACTTCATGTGGAAATCATACTAAATATTATTGTATCATATTGAAATGAGGTGTAGCAAAACCTTACTTATTTCTGTTTCTGTTGATGTACATAGATTACGGTTAAAAGCTTTTGAAAAAATTATAAAAAAAATTTTTCAATGAGTACAATTGTGGGGTAACTTGAAACACGTTTCAAGTCACCCCAAATTCAATTTTATCATACAGATTTTTTGATTTTTATTGTTTTATCTGACCATATTCATATTTATTTTATTGATACGAAGTATGAGCTGCAAAATTACAGTTTTTGGTTTTGTTTCTTTGCACAGATTCAAGCATGGTGAGGAATCACCAACGGAAGCCAGGGGCACGTAATACAAGGACTTCAGTGATGAGACTTTATCAAGAGCATCAGGAGATTAGCCAGAAGACGGTAACCCTACGCAGAGCAGCAGAAAAATATGGTATTTCACCTGCAACATTGAGTAGGAAAATGAGAGGTATGCATTTAAATAATGTTGGGCGACCTTGTGTTTTATCTGCAGAGGATGAAAAAGTATTGACTCAAGGATTAGTTGTAGCTAGTGAGTGGGGGTTTCCCCTCACAACGTTTGATCTACGATTGATAATTAAAGCCCATTTAGATAAAAGAGGGGTAAACGAGCCAAGATTTATCAACAACATGCCTGGAATTGAGTGGGTAAGAGGATTTTTAATTAGACATAAGGGTCTTTTATCGCAACGTCTATGCCAGAACATTAAAAGAGCAAGAGCTCAGGTTAGTCATGAATTGATACGTGGGTATTTTGAGGAATTGAAAGATTCATTGGCAGGTGTTTCACCAGAAGCTATCATAAACTATGACCTTACGGATGACCCCGGCCGTGTGAAAATTATTACACGACGGGGCTGTAAACATCCTGATAGGATTTTAGACAGTTCCAAAGCTAGTATTTCAGTGATGTTTTGTGGGACTGCTTCAGGCATTCTCTTGCCACCATATGTATGTTACAAGGCTGAGCATTTATATGATTCATGGACCATTGGAGGTCCAAAAGACCCAGGTACAACCGCTCAAAAAACTCCTGGTTCAATGGTCCAATCTTTGAAGATTGGTTCCTTACTGTTATTCTCCCATACTTCAAAAGATTAGCTGACAATTCACCCAAAGTATTATTGGGTGATAATTTATCTAGCCACATCTCATTCAATATAGTCCAAGAATGTGAAAAAAATAACATTCGTTTTGTACTCTTACCACCCAACAGCACTCACCTATGCCAGCCGTTGGATGTGGCTTTTTTCCGTCCTCTAAAAGGAAAATGGCGTGCAACATTGAACAATTGGAAAATTAAAAATCGCGGCTGCATTCCCAAAGATAGATTCCCAGCACTTTTGAAAAAATGCATTGACAGTTTAAATGTTGATGATGCGTGTTCAAAAAATTTAATTAGTGGCTTCAGAGCCACTGGGATACATCCCATTGATGTTGAACAAGTATTGAAACAATTGCCAATAAGTAATCAAGATCAGGAGGAAAGAGGTACAAATTGGTGTGGGACATTGGAAACATTTCTAAAAGAGAGTAGAATGACAGAGACATCTTCAAATGTAAAACAACGGAAGAAGAGAATACATATAACTCCAGGTAAAAGTGTAAGCTCTGAAGATTTTCACAATTCAAGTGCAAAAAGGGGTAAAGAAAGTGATGAATCTGATATTGATGAACCATGCCCGGGCCCTTCTAACAGTTCATTGGAACCTCAACATGAGAAAGATACTGGTATGTGCCAAATAAGTGATGAATCTGATGTTCATGATGAATCAAATGTTGCTCATGATGAGTCTGACTATTCTTTGGATCAAAACGATAATGTGGCAAAATTCAACTTTAATGATTTTAATGACATTGATTTTGTACTGGTCAAACTGATTTATGACGCAAATATAAAAAAAACAGCAAAGAAAACATTTGTTGCGCAAATTTTATGTTCTAATGAGACTACTGGAAAACTTGAGATGAAGTTTATGCGAAAATCAAGCAAAGCTAATAATATTTACATTTTTCCGGCTATAGATGATAATAGCTTCTGTAAAGCTTGAAAATATTGTCCAGAAACTGGTTCCTATATTTATAAGAAGAGGACGCCATTGTTTCTCTGTGGAAGCAGATTTTTAAAAATATTTTATCAATTTTTTCAATAATTTTTCGATAATTTTGACTTTTTTCATCTAATTTTTGTCACTATCTATTTCTAATATACCTCAAGTATTTTTTTAAAACTTATATTATGTTTCAAGTTACCTCCAACACCTCTAACTTGATGAAAACTATTGATTTGTGTGCGTGTTTCAAGTTACCCCATATAGTGGGGTAACTTGAAACACACTTGAAATAAAAAAAATATATATTTCTCCAATAAAAAATTCTTATTTCAAGGTATAAATATGTTCTTTGGAATAGGACCAATATGGGTGAGTAACATTTCTGTTGAAAAAATCATCCTGTCAAAAGTTACAAGATTTTGAAATTGAAAAGTGTTTCAAGTTACCCCACTTTACGGTATTGCATTTCTATTATTTTGTCGTATTTCTCTCAAAGTCTGTAATTCCAAAACGTGTTTTAATTTTACAATCCAAAACGTGCAATTGCGTTGTTTGTGAAACGCTTATCGTTTATCCTTATCGCTTCCGAGATTATTCCTTTCCAACTTTCAATCGGTTTGGCTCGGTATGCACACACGCCTTGAGAGCACGAATATAAGTTTTCTAAGTATTTTTATTTCAAACATTAGTTTTAGTACTTTTTTTTTATTTTGAATAAATTGTATACGAGTCTTATTGTTATGTTAAAGGAAGCATATTTGGGTTATTAACTGTTGTTTCCGTTGTAATATTATGAATAAATAAATAGGAGCAACAACTGTCAGCTGGCAAGCGGTGCTACTTGACACTGGGAACCGACAGAGCATTTTTATGAAGAACGCGCTTTTTTCATAAAATATTTGTTTATTAATTTTTTAGTAAAATGCATTACAAAAGTGGTCCCGCTAAACCTAAAAGATTTTACAACAGGTGCCTACGAATAATAAAATAGAATGATTTGCTAAATTTAACAATAAACTAAAGATAATTTTTTTTTCATGAAGCTGGGAGTTTAGGAGTTTAAAAAGGAGTATGAGGTATTATGTGGTCTAAGGTTGATTAATAAGATTAAAGGAAATTGGGGAAAAAAGGAAAACTCAAAAACTTCAAATCCTAAAACTACATTAAAATTAAAATAAAATATACTTGATACTCTATAGTAAGTAAAAATCAAAAGATATTAATAAATTGTCCGAGCGAAGTGAGGTCTACGATTCAAGTCTTGCATTTCTCTTTATGTTTATATATATGTTTATATTTATGTTCCACATTTACGGCGAAACGCGGCAATAGATTTTCATGAAATTTGACAGGTATGTTCCTCTTTGAATTTCGCGTCGACGTATATATACGGTGTTTTGAAATTTTGCATTTTAAGGATAATACAAAAGAAAAAGTAGTCTCCTTCGAACGCCAATATTACCGTAAAAATCAGACTATAGAATCATTCATCATAAATCAGCTGTAGGGTGGATTATTAATTGTATGCAATGACGCATGCAATTTAATATCTCAATGTAACTTAGTAAAAAATCAGCTGTTGTGTGGACTATTAATTGCATGCAGTGAGGCACTGTAATTGATAACTCGAAGTAGCATAGTATTTTCTCCCGACTTTTCTCTGCTTTCAAGTCGGTAAGCTTTTGATGATAGTAGCATAGCTGTTTACATAAAAATTTTAACACTGTCGATGCAACAACCCAAATAGCAATTAGTCGTTTATACACAGATATATCGCCGACACGACAGGACAGGACAGAATTTACTCTAATGGACAGTATTAGAGAAGACTGTGGTGTGGTTTATAAGTGCGCGAGGTCAACTGTTCACTAAAAATCACATGGTTCACATCAAAATTCTGTCGCATGGATCGAATATTAGGTGAATGATTCTAATTTTCTGGTTGATAGTGAAATTCGTCAGGTTTTGATTGATAACGCGGTTATCGTTGAGCCAGCTAGCTATCTATAGAGAGGTAGAACTTGCAGGGTAAGATTTTCTGTAAAATCACGTCATCATGATCAAAGTTCATTGACAGAGTTGTTGCAGAGAGAATAATAGTTAGTGTTATTTACTATGTGAATTAAATTAATTTATTGAAGTCCTTGGAAGATCTAATATTAATTATTGGAGTGTTTTCTGCTTTTCGTACTAGGATCCTACCGTTGTTGGTCCACACAAACTTATAGTTCATTTTTTTGAATCTACTTTTCGCTAGCGACAATAATTTTTTATTATATGAGGTCAAGTTCTCATTGAAATACACTTTCTTATCACTTTGGCCACCAAGCGATTTATCAGTCAGTCTTGCGGCCTTTCTTTCCTTCAACCAAGTTTTTCTAACGTCTCTGGAAACGAACTGCAAGATATTAACGCTGGCGGACGATTTTTTTCACGCACTGGTCTGGTAGAGGGTGAGCAGCACTTATGTCGTCGTCCTTCAATTCAATTTCAATTTCATCTGCAGTTCCCTAGGATCCTTTTTCTTCCAATCCATGAATTTCCAAGTTCCAGCCTCTACCATATTGATTGATATCGTTTAATTGTAGCCTCAGATCTTCGATTACACAGTGCTTGGAACGTAATTGTTTTTTTAACTTCATGAATCTCTTTAGAGAGTTTGATATTTTCTTCCCTAATTGATTTAATTTCTTCAAGTTGGCTATCATATTTTTCCGAAATAAACTCCTGACTTCCTTGAATAAAATTGTGGTACAAACAGATCCAATTTTGGTCATTTCATCATTCAGCAAAGTTAGAATTTGTTTAATTTGAAAAAGTTCAGTATTAGATGATTCCTCTATATTAAATAAAGAGTTTGTTGAATTACAAGCAGATCCCTGTCCAGTTTTTGCACTCTTACACACATACATACAACGCCATTTCTTGTCGTCGGAAGACATTCTATTGTAGTCCGCTTCCTTCAAACTGCATCCAATTTCTATTCTTGCAACCATCTCGTGTCACTAATCCTGATGCTGGTAGATTGCTATCACAGTAATATTACACTGCGCTATCAAACTTGAACTATTATATAATTATTTGAAATAAAAGAAATGAAAAATCTGGTGTGGCGCACTCACACAACTTTCCTTGCCGTTATGAAAATTGATCACCTGACGCTAGTGTTCACACGCATCTCAAGCCTACTATTCAAAGATCTGAGCCAGCTGGTGACACACGAGGTCTGCTATCTCTACATAGTGAATGATCTAATAGAATCAACAGTTGCCAACAGTTTGCAATTGAATAATCACATTTTCTTGAATTTTGAGCTTATTTTCAATTTTAGGTGAAAATGTTACTGAACATTAATAATTGTAGAGATTTTCATGCTCAATCTTTTCCACCCAAAATTTTTCGTTTTAACATTATATCTGAGACCTGATAATTATTGGAAATCTAAAATAAAAATTTGCATAGATGGGGCGGAGCTCCTTGAATTTTTACAGATATGGGACTTGTGGCAGTTGATATAGCTTATCAATGACTATTTTAACTATAAATTTGATCAAAATCGTTGAAACCATTTTCGAGAAAATCTCAAAAACCCCTGTTTTTGACAACATTTTCGCCATTTTAGCCGCCATCTTGATTTGCATTTGATCGAAATTGTTTGTGTCGGATCCTTACAGTGTAAGGACCTTAAGTTCCAAATTTCAAGTCATTCCGTTGATTGGGAGTTGAGATATCGTGTACACATACACACACACACACACACACACACACACACACACACACCACACACACACACACACACACACACACACACACACACAGACCAATACCCATAAACCACTCTTTTGGTCTCAGGGGACCTTAAAACGTATAGAAATTTAGAAATTGGGGTACCTTTTTTTCAGAAAGCAATACTTTCCTTACCTATGGTAATAGGGCAAGGGAAGTAAAATGAAAACTCAACAAGTTAGAAAGTAGCGAAAATCATTTATGTAACGACTCTGCAACCGTTCAGCTGGTTAGGAGAAACAGATTGAGCTAAGAAAAAGATTTATACAGTATGTCAGGGGAGCGACATGAGCTTAACAATACTTTTAACAAACCTACTAGACATATAAGAAAATTGTTTGCTAGCAGAGCACTTCATACTGGATGAGATCCTCAAGATGACCTCTGGTGTGACACTGCGCCAAGTGATGGTAGCCGCCGGTGGTTGCCTGGATTCTCTCAGCAGTTGTGTTGGTGATGCTGATTCCTCCGCAGAAACAGCAATCCTCTCCCTTGTGCTGGATAGAGTCAATCCAGTGGTTGTTCAGCTCCTCTGAAGACAGTGGGACACTTGTTGAGGCAGATGCTCCAGAATCACTTCGGATCACATTCCAGGCTGCCAGACAATTATTTGAGGCCCCATTGATAATGTCTGCATTGTAGGAGTGCCTAGCCTGCCTGGTCTGAAGACAGTATCTGAACCTCAGTCTTTGATACAAGGACTTTGAGTCACTCAAATGAGATACTAGTTTGTCGTTACGTTCTGTGTTTATTATTGATTGTGACGATTCAATGTTGTGAAGCTTTTCTTTTATATGCAACTACTTGAATAAATGATTTGATTGATTGATACCCCAAGACCATTTACCAAAATTCAAATGAATATTTTTTCAACTCTCCCATTTTGTGTAGAAAAAATACTGTCACACAAGGAATTGAGTTTCTACTCAATTTTTATCACTTATATAGAGTGTTAAAAAATATAGGCTAGCCTTATTGTGTAGGCTGGAATAAGCGCAATACGAACTGAAGACTCACAACCCATTCGGATACAGCCTTGTGTCCTATTGTAGTATTTCCTGATGTTTGACTTGAAAAAGATGTAAAATTTAATTCTGTAACCTACTGATATTTTTGGTTCATTCTTTCAACTAGCTTGCGACTTGATACAGTAATTACATTGAATGAATAGGACGTTTAAAGCTTGATTCGCACACAACAGTGAAAATATAATTCTCACGAGTTTTAATTAGACTATTCCCACACAGCCCAGCTGTGTAAGTATGAATAATGCCATTAGAACTTATGCGAATTATATTTTTACTGTCACTGTAGTGTGTGAATCCAGCTTCACGCCTGGGAGTAACTGTACTTGATCTGTTCTATCCATTTGCAATTATTATTTTTGAAAATAAGGTATATTTTCCCAAAGAACATATATAATGATCTTACTTCGCACATATTACTTAAAATGAATAATTGACGAAAGATTTTTATTTACTTTAGAAAATCGATTTTAATGTCAATTATAATATAAATCTCAATAAATCTTAAACTGTACAAATATGAACATTCAATCATTCTCTCACCAGCTCAGCTGTTAGTTTGATAAACAACATTAGTCAATTATTAACAAGTCATATGGTTCATATGATTAGAAAGAAGAAGCGTGAATGTAGAGCAACCAGCTTCTTACACATATTTTTCTGAAACCATAGCGTAATTTAGTTACTATTAAAAAGTCTTATTATTACCGTAACCTGGTTGTTTTCAATCTTGTTTCAGAAAGTTTCTAAAAATGGACGCCTTTCTAAGCAATGGAAAGGCCGCTGGCGGCGACGCTGGCAATAAGACGCCGACAGGCAAAATTGAGAAGCAGTATCAGAAGAAATCACAGCTTGAGCACATTTTGCTCAGGCCTGATACATATATTGGTAAGTACCATTTGTCTGATAACTTATACTGTAAATATAAACTATGTTCTAAAAGTTGGACTTACGGTCTTACCTGCTTAACTACCAAGTTGTTATTTATTTTTAAAATTGAGAAACAGTATCCAAAGAAATCACAGCTTGAGCTCATTTTGCTCAGGCCTGATACATATATATTGGTTATTGGAACTTGTCCGCTAAACTATGACTTGGTTTCTTGGACAATTGTTAAATCTAATAAACCTATTATTTTATTATTATGAAACCTATAGATTCAATGGGTCATTAGACTTGAGTATATTAGAAACCGGGCTCAAATCTGCTAAAATATGTTGTTGTAGGTTAAACTTTGTTGCTAAACTGAAACTGCTTACTTTATTTTCATTGGCTAATTTGTCTTCTTTGATAAACTGTAACAGTCAGATTATACTCCTTCGTGGAGTTTTCAATTTACTTTTTATAAAAAAACTGCTAGTTTTTTTTATTGCTGTTGACTAATGCCATCCTAGCTCGTAAACGAAACTGAAAGATATTTTGAAATCTGTAGGGGTCAAGTTTTGCAGTCTTAGTGCCGGTTGCACAAAAGCCTGTTAAATTTTAATCGTGATTAAACTCCACGGGAACCAATCAGAGAAGCCTTATTTTCGAAAAGAAACCTCTGATTGGTTCTCGTGACAGATATATTACCTGCTGCAGTCTTGTCAAGAGCTCCGGCGAAAATAATATTTAATGCGTGAATTGAGTAAAGTAATTAAATTCACCACTCATTTTTCTATCGTGGTTTCAAATCATTTTCTTTTGATTCTATTTTGTGTGAATTTTGCAATGGTTTTCTAAAATTTCTGAACAATCTTCATGTTTGTTTGGCAGGTTCGGTTGAACACCACACGGAGCAGATGTGGGTCTATGACTCGGAGAAGAATGCGATGGAGAAGCGTGAGATCACCTACGTTCCCGGATTGTTCAAAATTTTTGATGAAATTCTCGTAAACGCTGCCGACAACAAGCAGCGAGACCCCACAATGAACACTATCAAAATTGAAATTAAACCGTGAGTACTAGTATTTTTCATATCAATAAATTCAATGTTTATCAATCTACCGCGTACCGTAGCCGGTTTGATTAACATTAGAAAATAAGTCGGTCACGTTTTTCAAAAGACGTATTTCAAGCTACGGTACGGCGGTGTGAAAGGTTAAGCTACGGTTAAGGCTTCCATATTCATTTTAAAATGTTTAATTACACTACACATAATAACTTTTTCATAAAAATATTCTTTATTTTATAATTCCCAAGATCCAGAATCTCTCAATATGATAAAATATGTTGTTGATTAATTATGTTTGTACATTATCAAAAGACGATCTGGCAACTTTGCGGAGCTGGAAAAGGATAGTGCTATATGCTTTGTCGAATTATAGAAAGGATAGTAAATTCAATGTTGATCAAATACTGCCATTATAACGTGGACCTCACTTAAATCTATTTCCACTGTATCAATAATATTCAATTCTATCACTATTACTAGGTATATAATATATTTTGAAATCCCTCTACGTGATGTTGATCAATTTTACAATTTTTGTTGAAATTTTGCATGGAATAAGCCAGCAGCATCATGTTTTAAATGTTACAATGCACGAAAATAGGAGTAAATTCTGTGCGAATCTCCTATGTTGTTTAGTTACTGATGTAGTGTTACTGCAGTTATTCAAATAACTGTAGTCCGTGAGATATTACTTTCAAACATGAATAGGGGAAACCAGTTTCTCGTTGCACAGTTTGTAGCATGGACAGAGGAGTGGAGAGGAGTAAGCATTCTGCGCACAATTGTATACTGATACAGGTAGTGGGAGTGATTAGTGAAGGAAAGAGTATCGGGCCTCTCTGTCTGTTCTAACCATGTTAAAAGTAATATCTCACGGACTAGAGCAGCTCACTGCAGAGTAAATCTCAATATATATGTAGATTACGTAGGCTCCGTCTTTATCTATTCCTTTACACAATGTAATAGTGTTGTAACGTATGTATTTTTTGTCATACTTTTTTACTTTCCTTGCCCTATTACCATAGGTAAGGAAAGTAGGCTATTGCTTTCCGAAAAAAATTAAGGTACCTCAATTTCTAAATTCCTATACGTTCCAAGATCCCCTGAGTCCGAAAAAGTGGTTTTCGGGTATTGGTCTGTGTATGTGTGTGTGTGTGTGTGTGTGTGTGTGTGTGTGTGTGTGTGTGTGTGTGTGTGTGTGTGAATGTATGTGCGTCTGTGTACACGATATCTCATCTCCCAGTTAACGGAATGACTTGAAATTTGGAACGTAAGGTCCTTACACTTAAGGATCCGACACGAACAATTTCGATCAAATGCAATCCAAGATGGCGGCAAAAATGGCGAAAATGTTGTCAAAAACAGGGGTTTTCGCGATTTTCTCGAAAACGGCTCCAACGATTTTGATTAAATTCATACCTGAAATAGTCATTGATAAGCTCTATCAACTGCAACAAGTCCTATATCTTTAAAAATTTCAGGAGCTTTGCCTCATCTATGCAAAGTTTGGTTTTAGATTCTTAATTATCAGCCTTCATATACAATTTAAACAGAAAATTTTGAGTGGAATAGATTGAGCATGAGAATCTCTGCAATTAATGTCCAGTAACATTTCCACCTAAAATTGAAAATAAGCTTGAAATCCGTGAAAATGTGATTATTAATCTGCAAACTGTTGGTTCTATTAAATCATTCACTACGAAGAGATAGCAGACCTCGTGTGTATCCAGCGTTATTGACCTATCACCAGCTGTCTCATCTTTGAATAGTAGACTTGAGATGCGCGAGTACACTAGCGTCAGGTGATCAATTTTTATAACGGCAAGGAAAGTTGTGTGAGTGCGCCACACCAGATTTTTTCAGCTGTTTTGCCTGGAATCAAGCCGTTGAACAGCTGTTTGCAGAACAAGCAAACATGTAATTTCTTTGAAGCATACTGTAGGCTAATGTAAAGAGATCATATGTTTTCTTTACTGTCGAGTATGTTTTCTAGTTCCGAAATAGGAACAGTAAAACTGCTACCAAAAAAACGCCTTCGGCGCTCCAGGTGGAAGTTTTGTCAATAAGAATCACAAAATTCCTAATTCGGAGGGTGTGAACCAGGTAATGTTTATAGAATGCATGTAATAACAAGATGGCAATGCTTTCTATTTCTTAATTATTCTTCGTTGGATTTTTATGACAAAAATAGTGTACGTTACTTGGCCGTGAATGTCTCTTGCAGGGCTCGAATGAAATTGTAGTCTTAGCTAGCGCCTCGACTAGGAACATCATTCTCGGCCCTGCAAATGGCCACTTCCCGTACTTGTGACGTAAATAACTATAACTTTCACATTCCAAGAAACTATAACTGTTATGATGATTGGATGAATTTAAACTGATGTATTTGTAATGTTATTGTGATGTGATGGCAGGGAAGAAAATGTGATTTCGATCTACAACAACGGCGAGGGCATTCCGGTGGTGCTGCACAAGGAGCAGAAGATGTATGTGCCGACGATGATCTTCGGCCACCTGCTGACCAGCTCCAATTACAACGACGAAGACGACAAGGTGACCGGTGGTCGCAACGGCTACGGAGCCAAACTGTGCAATATTTTCAGCTCGTCGTTCATCGTCGAAACCAGCTCCAAGGAGTACAAGAAGAGCTTTCGACAGGTTTGTCCATAATCGAGGACTACACATAGGTTAGTTGTTGTTTAGGTCTGAAACAATAGAATGTAGGTTAATGATCCTTGATCAGTTGGCGTTGAGAAGTTTCACTCTAGATTTATGATGATGATAATAATAATAATGATAATGAAAGATGAATAAATTTTTCTTAAGGTCGGTAGCAGTTCATCTAGAACTCCATATTTAATAGTTTTAGAATAATAGAATTGAGTTTATTAATCCTTTATTGGGTAAAGTTGAGGAGTTGAGACTTGAGAATGATGATTGTGATGATGATGACTTATGAGAAAGATGAGTACGTTTTTCAAGTTTGTCAAGATGGTAGCTGTTAGTGGGAGGACTCCACATAGAATAGTTTCTAAAAGAATAGAATATAGGTTAATGATCCTTGATGAAGTGGTGCTGAGAAGTTGAGACTGATGATGGGAAAATGAGTTTGTATATTTTTCACAATCGTCAGGTTGGCCGCACTTGGTCGAACTCCTTATTCTATGATAGTTTTGATAGAATAGAATGTAATTTAATTATATTTTATCTGGTGGAATTGAGTTCACCAAATGACTTGGGAGAATGATGGGTATATTAATTTTAAATCGTCAGGCTGGTAGCAGTCGTTAAAGAACTCCACATGAGTAGTTTTATAAGAATAAAATGTGGTCTAATGATCCTTTTTTGGGTAAAGTTAAGGAGTTGAGACTTAGTACTTGTGAGAATGATAGGTGTATATTTATAGGTGAGAAAACTATAGGTATATTTGTCAAGATAGGAGGATCAATCGTTTATTTTAAGAAAAAGGAATGTTACACACAACTTTGAATCTCAATTGTAATTAATATGGAAAATTATTTATTTGAAGATGCAAATATATTAAGAGGAGAAAGAGACTTGACCATCAAGCGGCTCGAAATTGTGGGAACTGAGTTTTGAAAGAAGAGAGGATAAAATCTATCGTAGCGCATTGAATACATGTATTTCTCGTTTTTTTTTCTTCAGAAATGGGCCGACAACATGTCGAAAACTTCGGAGCCGGAAATCAAGGAAGATGACGGAGATTTCACGAAAGTGACATTTTCGCCGGATCTGTCCAAATTTAAGATGGATAAGTTGGACAAAGACATAGTCGATCTGATGTCAAGGAGAGCCTACGACGTTGCCGCGTCGACTGGCGGCGTTAAAGTGTTTCTCAACGGCAAAAATCTTCAGGTAGGGTGACATTCATTTCATCCTGTATTCTAGTTCATCTTGATCTGCTGTTTGATCAACGTTTTCGTTCTTTGTGTTTGTTAACTAAAATTATCAAAAAAAATTCCAATAATACTAACATAAATAACAGTTTAAAGGCAAAAACCCAACCTACCCTTCTACCTTTGAAACATAATTTAAAATAACCTTTTAGGTTATTTTATCTATCTAACTTTATATGAAGGATGAACTGAAATCAAGAAGAACTGAGACCCTCCGTTCAGGTACTCGTTTACAAATTAAATTTAGTTTTTCAAATTATTTCAGATAAGATTTAACTATGTGCTGTTCAGACCACGTCAGGGTTGCTTAAAATAGCTTGTCTTGATTCAATATGTGTGGTGAATGTGATATTTTCGAGCTCAAAATTTATGTGTTTTTATATAATTATTTTGTGAAATTAGAGTTTGTTTTATGTTTTTACGAAAGTTTTATTATTAATCTATCTAAATTTTAAATGTTTTGTTTTATTCTGATCTTTATATTCAGATTGATGATTTAGTGTATACATTGAAAATGACATAACCTACATAATAGTATTTGGACAATTTAAGACAAAATTAGGAAATTGGAGAAGTTTTGGGCAATAGCCTGTTTTTTTCTTTTCCGACTACTGTATTGTTTTACTCTATCCAATAAATAAATAAATATACGTTTTTCCTACCCTATTAAGTTGCATGAATTATTGGAATCTATAGTAGGCCTATATGCTTTGTAATATTACATTTTTTCTCACATTTGAATCGAATCTTCAATTCGAGATCTATGAAACTTTATAGTAAATATCAGAGTTATCTATAGACGGACAAACTTTTTGACGGAGAATTTATTATCGTAAATGTTTGTTGCATTGTTCCATGGTGTCACCGAGGCAGGGTTAACAAAATTACTAGATAAATGGTTTATTTAAATCGGGATATATATATAAATTTAAAATAATAGTTTCAAAATAAAGTTTTATTGAGAACAGATGTAGAATGTGAATTCTAAACTTGTAAGTTATAATTTTTTGGTGACGTGTCTGTAAAATCTATACTGAACAAGGCGTTGGCTTTGTGACTTGCAACTTAGGTTTTTCCTGTTCAGCCCTCTCTAAAAATATGGCTGGCTATGTTTGTGTTGTAAAATTTTGCTCTGAATCATTTTCGTTTATTAATGTTTTAAATTGAGTTTTATACAAATTTTTGTGTTCTATTTTGTTAAGATATAGTTAATTTGTGTCTTCAAGCCAATAGCCACTGTTTTTCAACTGTAAACTAGATAAGTATTTTAGTTCGTAGTTACTCTAAAAATAATTAGGCTTAAGATATAGTTCTTTGTGTATTTGTGTAAATTCATCTGAAGATTATAAGTTCATTTGCTCTGAAAACTGGATTTCTCATTCATAGGCAGTAGATCCATTCATAATTTATCAAGAATCTATTACATTGGAGCCGACAACTATCCTTAGGTTAACAGGTGTGAAATGCTATTCCAACCGATTTAAGGAAAAATTGGTAGCACGGCAAATGTTACCCCTGTGGTGGGACCGAATTACAAGATAAATATGTTCCAAATGGTACACCATGAAATCCCTGGTTATAGAAATTATTAGTGGATAGATATCTTGATAGGTTATGAATGGTTTGTTGCTGAGTGGGAAGTCGGTTCAAGAGAGATCAAGTTTTAATGAATCAGTGCATATTACAAAATGGCAAACATTAAAAATGATCTGAATCTTATAGAGTTCTTAACACAAAAGTTTGATAGACAAGATGCTAGATTTGATGAGTTAAATGCCAGATTTGATGAGTTAAATGCTAAATTTGATAAGCAAAATGCTAAGTTAGACCAAATGTTTAAAAATCAAAATGCTAGGTTTGATGATATGAAGCAAGAATTTGCTGAAACATTGAGTGATAATCATGAAGATGAAAACAAATTGAAGCAGGATGATAGTAGTGTTAAGTTACAAGATCAACTCATTCAAGTTTCTGACAATGTAGGCCTAGTTACTGTTGTTGAAAAAGTCAACCCTAATGAGATAGTAAAATTGAGTAAAGAAGTAGGTAGGGAGTTGTCTTCACTGAAAGTCAACTATCATGAAAGTGATATTGCTACATTGAAGGTTAGGAAAACTATTAACAAAGTGATTACATGAGACAGGTTTCTGTAGAGGTTAGGAAAAATGTAAACAAAATGAATCTTGCTTTGAGTCAAGTTGATGAGTTCAACTTTCAACTGAAAATTGAAAAGGTGTATGCAATGCATTCTCAAGTGAACATGACGAACTTTTGTAGGCAAAACTGCTTGGTTGAAACTAATGAACCCATGAATAAAATCATGCTATTGAAGAAAACAAAACGCAAAGTCACCATTGATGTGTTAGTATTCAAAGGTTGTTTCAAGTTGCTTATTTACAAGATGATGACAGTGAGTCACATGATGAAAGGGTATTCCCCAACACACAATGATTAGGAATCCTGTGTTATGCCGGGATTCAGAATAGCATAATCGCTACACAGTGTATGGTAAGAGTCCATAATTGTGTCTTTTTTCTTTCCTGTAGCCTATTTTTCTTGGCCCTTAATCTTTTCAAATTTCGATTCTTTCCTGTCTTTGTGTAATGTTCAGTAAAATTCTTCTATGATGCATATCTTAACCAATCTTGTCCATAGTCATTTAAATTTGTATTTTTTCTGAAATAATAATTTTGGAAGTTAAAATAGTAGCTTATTTTCCTAATCTTTAAATTGTTGATAAAACTTAACTTTTCCAAAATCTATCCATTGTTGTGTAAAGAATTGTGTGCTTGTGACATATTTTTTCATCATGTATCACTTATTTTGAAATGTGTGTTGTTTTAGGGAACTTATTACCCATAATTAATCTTTCTCTTCTTTGTATTGTTTTAGGGAATTTATTTACCCAGTTTTCTATTTCTCTTTTTTGTATTTTTTAGGGAACTTATTTACCCATTATTCATCTTGATCATCTTTGTATTATAATCTTGAAATGTTTGTACTTATTATACAGTCTTTAAATTTTAAAAAAATAAATGGTTCAATTTAAAACGTTTTGTTATATTATTAATTGAAATAAGTTTTTGTGATTGATATCTTTTTCAAAATTTTTAAATTTGTTCTATAAATTTTGATATGATTGATTATCGTTTGAAATGGATGCTGGAGTGTATGTAGAATTTTTAGTGGGGTTTGTTGATTAGAATTTTGCTGGTATGTGATTGTTTTTGAGATGGAAACCCATTATTGCCTAAAGAAGGAATAACAGAGGTTATGACTTAGAGAGGCAGTAATGAGATAATATTTTTTGTGTTGATTACTTATGTTGATTGCCATAGATGCAAAAATGATGATTAATAATGTTGATTGCCATAGATGCAAAATAATAATGATGATATTGATTGCCTTTGAAGCAAAATATTATTGATGTTTTGAATGATTTCTTGTTTAATGATTGATAGTAAAGTTTTGTCATGAAATGTAGCTTGTGTTCAGAACATTGAAAAGTCGAAATAAACTATAGTATCCAACAAACGATGATTAATAATATTAAATAATTTGCTTTTTATACAATTTTTGAACAAAAAGTTAAAACTAAATAATTTTGAAACCCTGAATGATAAATCATAAATGTGAAATGAACTTGCTATAAATGAAATGTTATACTAAATGATAATGAAATGCAGATATATTATGAAATGATTGTGAATAGAAGACCAATTGTCTGAAATTATTGAAATATATATTGAAATTAATTTTTGTTGTGATGATCTGATGTTTTTTATAATTTTGATAATGATACAGGGTGTTATGAAATTCTATTTCTATTTTGAACAATGGATAAATGGAAATGAAATTATTATTTTTATATTGAAATCTCCATATTTCACAATTTATGTATTACTGACTGTGTAATAAGATGTTAACAAATTTCAATTTTATATATATACTTAAAAATAATTTTCATGTGTATTAGATAGTATTGATAGCCTAATCAAGATTTTCTTCTTAGTTTATAAGCATTTTAAGATAACAGGTACAGCACAGACATTAACATTGAAATAGTTATCATGTGAATCTCGAAATCAGCAACAAGTGAACGCCATGAAGAGTGTTAAGAACATTTGGGTGATTTTCGAACTAGTGTGACATAACTACGCCAATATCTACGCCAATAACTACGCCAAAATCTACGCTGATGCCTACACTAATAACTACGCCAATGTCAACGCCAATAACTACGCCAATATCTACGCCAATAACTACGCCGATGCCTGTGCTGATGCCAATGCCAAAATCTATGCCAATGCCAAAATCAACGCCGATGCCACCGCCAATATCTACGCCGATGCCTGCGCCAATGTCAATGCCTGCGCCAATGCCAATGTCTACACCAATAACTACGCCAATGCCAATGTCTGCGCCAATGCTGATGCCAACGCCAAAATCTACGCCAATGCCTGCGCCAACGCTGATGCCTACGCCAATGCCAATGCCAAAATCTGCGCCAATGCTGATGCCAAAGCCAATAACTATGCCAATGTCAACACCAATAGCTACGCCAATGCCTGCGCCAATGCTAATGCCACCGCCAATATCTACGCCGATGCCTGCGCCAATGTCAATGCCTGCGCCAATGCCAATGCCAATATCAACGCCGATGCCAATGCCGACACCAAAGCATACGCCAATAGCAATGCCAACACTTATTGCTGACTTTGTATCTCAAACTTCAACACTACTACATTACCTGGAGGTAATTGCCATCCATGTTCACATTCGCAACTTTGAATTCAGAATAACAGTCACAGTATCATGAAAGAATTGATTCAAAAAATCCTCTCCTAAATTATTCCTGTATGCAGAACTCTAAACCTTGAAAGCTGAAAATATCAAAAAACCAAACCTTACCTAAATTAATCCTCACCTAAATTAATCCTGTATGCAGCGTCTACCTCTTTCCCAAAAAACGAATTACATTGTCATTTCAAGCCTGAAATGTACATTGTATAATTACAAATATGATACAAAATTAACGTGACTCTGTATCGAGTTTGGTATGCAGCCGTCTACTACGAGCATGAGGCAATGCTAACTGAGATGTCACCTGTATCGAGTTTGATATGCATCAGTCGACTACAAGTATCAGCCCAACACTACGTGCATCCAGATCAGCCCAACACTACGTGCATCCAGATCAGCCCAACACTAACGTCATCACATTGGAGTCACACTTAACTGAAAATCATACTGAGTGCCTTAACGGACTGCTTTCCAAAATGTGCATCAATAAAATCAACCGCGTCAATAGTGAAAGAAATGAACATTTTTTGATTTATTGAAATTTTATGTGAAAATTAAATGTAACAATTCATCAATTCATTTAAAAAAAAATATATATATATATATATATATATATATATATATATATATATATATATATAAATAATAATAATAAATTTTTTTCATTCAACATACTAATTTTTTTTATGCAATAAAAATTAAATTTTTCTATCTATTAAATTTATGTGCCATTTCAAAAAACTATTCTTTACATATTAAACTTTCTGTTGAGATATTTTTCTTTAAATTATAAAGCTAAATCAAAAGTAATATTGATATTCTATATTTTGAGATATTGTTTGGAAACATATAACAAACGCTATTGATGAATTTTTATAATAATTTTCAATATTATTGGATGACATGTAATGTTTTTCTAGAAAAAATTGTTACTGTTCTCAAATTTAAATTTCAACAATTTTCATTAGGGTCAATGTAATTTTTTCTTTAAATTTTCAAACAGTAAAATTTTTTATGTCAAGAGGGGGGTATTTGTAATATTACATTTTTTCTCACATTTGAATCGAATCTTCAATTCGAGATCTATGAAACTTTATAGTAAATATCAGAGTTATCTATAGACGGACAAACTTTTTGACGGAGAATTTATTATCGTAAATGTTTGTTGCATTGTTCCATGGTGTCACCGAGGCAGGGTTAACAAAATTACTAGATAAATGGTTTATTTAAATCGGGATATATATATAAATTTAAAATAATAGTTTCAAAATAAAGTTTTATTGAGAACAGATGTAGAATGTGAATTCTAAACTTGTAAGTTATAATTTTTTGGTGACGTGTCTGTAAAATCTATACTGAACAAGGCGTTGGCTTTGTGACTTGCAACTTAGGTTTTTCCTGTTCAGCCCTCTCTAAAAATATGGCTGGCTATGTTTGTGTTGTAAAATTTTGCTCTGAATCATTTTCGTTTATTAATGTTTTAAATTGAGTTTTATACAAATTTTTGTGTTCTATTTTGTTAAGATATAGTTAATTTGTGTCTTCAAGCCAATAGCCACTGTTTTTCAACTGTAAACTAGATAAGTATTTTAGTTCGTAGTTACTCTAAAAATAATTAGGCTTAAGATATAGTTCTTTGTGTATTTGTGTAAATTCATCTGAAGATTATAAGTTCATTTGCTCTGAAAACTGGATTTCTCATTCATAGGCAGTAGATCCATTCATAATTTATCAAGAATCTATTACATTGGAGCCGACAACTATCCTTAGGTTAACAGGTGTGAAATGCTATTCCAACCGATTTAAGGAAAAATTGGTAGCACGTCAGCTTGTTATTTATTATTTAACTCTCTATAGTGATAACCATAATTATTGGAAGCAACAGATAAACATGAAAAACATTTTCAATATGGAAAAAGTCCGTTACGTACTTGAATAATTATTTTCCTTAAACTATCGTGCAGCATCTCACTAGAGAGTCTTATATGTTGTGTAATCTATGTGTCAAGATCTTTATAATATTAATCTATTTTGGTTCCAAGATACAACTATGTTAAACAAATTTGTAATTAGCTTACCGTAATCTGAAAACGAACAAAACAAAATAATTCCATTCTTCTCTTGTTTACAGTAAAAAGTGTCATAACGTTTGTTTTCAATTATATGTTTCAATCGATTGTATATTTTTGTTTCAGATTAAAACGTTCAAAGATTATGTTGATCTATATACGAAGGATAAATTAGATGATGATGAGAATCCTCTGAAGATAGTCCACGAGAGATTTGGCGCCCGCTGGGAAGTAGCCGTCACATTATCCGACCAAGGATTCCAGCAGATCTCCTTCGTGAATAGCATAGCCACAACAAAGGTGCACTATTTTATTCATTGTTTTCATGTCATGTACCACAATGTGAAATGTAAAGCTGCGTACACATATTCGCGCTTCCGACCCGCACCGAGCACGCTCCTCCCTCGTACCGCCCTCGTACCACCATCGAACCACAGTCGCTCCTCCCACGCACCCATCATGAACGTTACGGAAGATGTAGATCTTCTCGCGTTCCCCGGTCGAACCACTCTTGGACCCCGGTCGATCATCAATCGCTCTGCTGGAGTGACGTTCGGTTGCGGAGCAGAGCGACAGTCTGTACGCACCTTAATAATCTGTTCAAATGATAAAGTTGAGGACATATGGATGAAATCGTATGCCAAGTACATGATATAAATATCTAATACTTGAAGAAGAAAGTCAAAAACTTGGAATAACATCAAAGGAAAAGCTATAAGAATGTTTTATTCATATCACAAAAATACATATTTGAGGACACCAGGGGTCAAATCCCATTATTGCCCCATAACAGACATAAACAAAGAAATTTAAAAATTATAAAAACTATGAAGATAACTACCAAAAAATATGAATAAAGAAATTAATTAAGAATAGATTGATAAAGAAGCGAACAAAACAAAATTCTGTTAAAATAGGAATTTAATCACAAAAAATCAGCTGGAATCTTGTGTATATTAATATGCTTGATTGTGTTGAGAGTAAGGATAAGGATGTAAGAATTGCTTTAGGTAAATTTGCTATAATTTACTATTTAAATATTCATTGGTATGTAAATAGTTGGAAGTTTTTCCGTTCATGTCAGTTTACTTGCGGTAAAAATGAACTTTAATCGGCTCTGCTCAAAAAATTGGCATGGTCTATTTTCATCAAATTTATTATTCTTTACACTTTTTTAACAAAAAGCACATTATTAAAATGATTGGGAGAGAAAAATAATTGAGGTTACCTAGCCATTTCTCGTGAATTCAGATAAGCTTACATTGTCCAAAATGTATGTCTTATAGGTATTTTTTCAATCTTTGCGACGGAATAAATTAACACTCATCTTAGGGCGTGATCACATTGAATGCGTATATGTGCAAGTGCATGTCGGCATGAGCCAAAAAACAAAATCTGGAAAGAGCCATATTAACACGTTTTGCAGCTGCTTACATTGAACGCAGCCAGTAAGTGAATACGTCCAGTGTGAGTGTTCCTATTGCTCTCTCCAGATTTTGTTTCTCATCTGCGCGCTTGGTCATGCTTAACCAAGCTTGCACTTGCACATATACACATCCAATGTGATCACACCCGTAGGGCTATTTATTTATTTATCATTCACAATCAACTTGAAGGACAAAGAAACAGACTACAGTCCAAAACTTCTTTTTATCCTAATTTCATAAAATAAATTGTCCAAATCAAGGTTATGTGCGACTTTCCAATTCTTCACTAATTACACTTTACTTACATTTTTACTTGTTTTAGACACATGAATAGATTGTTTACGTTGTTTGATTGTTACAGGGTGGCCGCCACGTGGACTATGTAGTGAACATGATCGTTAAGAACATAGTGGCGACAATGAAGAAGAAAAACAGGGGCGGCATGGACATGAAGCCGTTCCAGATCAAGAACCATCTGTGGGTGTTCATCAACTGCCTCATCGTCAACCCGACGTTCGACTCTCAAACTAAAGAGAACATGACGTCACAGGAGAAGAACTTCGGCTCCAAGTGTGTGCTCACCGACAAGTTCATTGCGGGCGTGCTTAAATGTGGCATTGTCGAAACGCTACTGGTCTGGGCCAAAACCAAGGAGCAGGAGAAACTGCAGAAGGCGTCGGGCAAGAAGCAGACGCGGCTGAAGGGCATTCCGAAGCTGGAGGATGCCAACGACGCCGGCAAGAAGGACTCTGTCCACTGCACGCTGATCCTGACCGAGGGAGATTCGGCCAAGACGCTGGCTGTGTCCGGGCTGGGCGTTATCGGCCGTGATCGCTACGGCGTCTTTCCGCTCAGGGGTAAAGTGCTCAACGTCAGAGAGGCCAGTCACAAGCAGGTCAGTTGCTATTTATGTCAATTTCTCTCAACTTCAAAATTAGTTCTATACTGTAGTAAAACAAGTAGATACGTATGGCTTTTGTTGGTGGGGACTCCCTTGCGGGAAGGTCACACCGCCTCAATATATAATTTATTCATTTTTTTTATTCATAGAAAAAAATACAATTCAGGTAAAAGTAACAGGCATTCTCCCAAAACTGTTTTTAACCTTTATTTGGAATACACAGTCTAGAGGTTATGTAAAAATGATAACTTAATTCATACACTATTTTGAGTCCAAAAAATGTATCTATTAAAGATTTATGTATTTCAAAATACAAATCCAAACAAAAATCTTCCTTCACAATCGGCAAAAATATTAAAAATTTCACTTCAATCCACAATATTATACTCATGTAAACATCTAAACATTTAAGCCGTCAGTGGGCCTTACGACAGTCATACTTCAGCCGGGACCGACCGTTTAACGTGCCCATCCGATAACACGGGAGTGATCTGGTTAAAAAACTTTTGGTAAAGAGAGGGTTTGAACCCGGGATCTCTTTGCTGGTTTATATAGTTGGATTCACGTTAAGTCCGCACCTGATCAACATTGTTTTAATATCCTTGTCTATCATCAGACAAAGTATGTATCCTTTTCTAGCTTTTCTAACATATTTTGTTTTAATTTTCATTTTTGCAGATTTTAGAAAATGCTGAAATCAACGCAATAATAAAAATTACTGGTTTGCAACACAAGAAGAAGTATGAAACTTTTGAAGACATGAAAACGTTGAGATATGGAAAAATAATGATCATGACTGATCAGGATCAGGTGAGCTTTATCAAAACTAGTTTTTTACTGATTATTTGCAGCTTTGCTTATTGCAATATCAATGAGAAATCAATTTTGTAATTCAGAACTGCACATGAGTAATACTATTTTATTCCAGTAATTTCACGGTGGAGATGATATTCTTAGTTTTCCATTTGTAACTTATGAATATGAGGTATTTTTCATTTATTTTTAGAGGGTCACTTCATAGCTTTACTGTATAGAATCACTAGTACCTTTTTATTTTCTGTGATGTTACGACCGGTTTCGGTTTTTCATTACATCATCCTTTGCTAATAATGATTTTGTACACTTTATAATATGTTATGAATACCCAAAACCGGTAGTGTCATCAAATACAATAAAAGGGTATTTGTGATTATAAGAATGTGCAGTAATATGTTTCAAATACGTATATAGGCCGTTTGTATATTCTGAGATTAGACTTTGATCGTCGATAATTTAAAAAATTTGATTGTTTCGAGATCAATTTTCGAACGACGTTCATACTCCCACGATTGCCAACTTACTATATTCTCAAAATTGCTTAACTTACTCCTTTTTGAAGGAGTACTAAAGAAACTTATGAAAACAATTTTTATATTAAATATAATAATTTTTAAAAAATCTCCGGATCCTAGATTTTCTAGAAATCCTAGTTCTCGATTTATTGTCATATCTAATTAATGTTCATTCCTTATTCCAGGACGGTTCTCACATTAAAGGTTTGCTAATCAACTTCCTGCATTTCTATTGGCCGTCTCTGCTGAAAATGAATTTCATCGAACAGTTCATCACCCCGTTGATAAAAGCGACAAAGAAGCAGAATGTTCTCTCGTTCTTTTCGATTCCCGAATTTGAGGAGTGGAAGCGAGGAACGGATGACTGGCACACCTACAAGATCAAATACTACAAAGGTGATCTATTCGACAAATAATGTAATTTCATTAATTTAATCGTGAAACGAATATATTTTCTTTATTAAAGTCAAGACACATTGTATCAAACTTTGAAATAAAGTGTCTCAACTTCAACAGAGTCTTTATCGTGTGTTTCGCCATGGAAAACATTAATCTATTTCCATGTAATTTTATATATTCTTAATAAAAATTACTTCACAATGAATACCGCTGTCTCATAAGCTGTGATCAATAATTGTCTACAAATATTTACAGACAATATCATAATATTGACTATAGATATATTCAGAGGTTTCTAACCTCTACAACATTTGACTGTTAATAACGTTGCATCAAAGTAGTATTTAATCCATTAACATCAATCATAATTTAATCTAAAATTGTAAAATCCATCAATAACTATTAGTATAACTTTTAGTAAGACTACTTCATCAATTACATAAAATATTAGATAGTAGTTTACAATTGCATACAATAGTTAGTTACAATAAACATTTCTTATAATGTGTCCTCTATATGTTCAATGTTTTCTGTGTGGAAATTGACCTACTCCACTATGGCGTACAATGTTCTAGAGTAGGTTATGATTTTTTGTGCGGATTAGTAATTAGTTGATGTTTAGTAAGTCCAAAGTATATTAGTATTATACCAAAGTGATCAATTCTTCTATATTAACTGTTCAATTTATAATTCAATTTATATTTGTGTTCCAGGTTTGGGAACCTCCGATTCAAAGGAGGCTAAAGAATATTTCTCGAACATGGAAAGGCACAAAATCAAATTCAAGTACACTGGAGAGGAATGTGACAAAGCTATTCAGATGGTAAATTAATCAAATCAAAAAATCTTAATTTATATTTTTAGCGTCTTCTGATAGAGATATTGTTGTTCAAAAAGTAATTATTGGAATAATTTTGGAAGGTTTCTATCACGTCTAACTACTTCTAAATTATTTTTCCATTTCTGAATAGTTTTTTCAAATAAATTATATATTAACATACTTTTTTTAATTATATGGTTAAGTGTATTATGTTAATTTTATAAAGATTATCTGTAAATTGATTGTCATCAATGTTGAAGCTTACTTTTGAAATTAATATATAATTAATTTACTGATTGTTTTGAGTGAGAACCAAGGAACTTAGAATACATGTATACATTTAGTGAGAACTATCTTTTTTTCAATCGTTCCATTCTAGTACAAAAACTATAAAAAAATCATTCAAATCATATCTAAAACCAGTGTTCAATGGTTTTCAACCAATACCTGAGTGTGTTTGTTTCCACCGCACAAATCTCTCAGTAAATTCAATTTTTTAATGGTTTTTTAGTTTTTGTATTCCAGTTTTATTGTTTATTTAATCGTTGTAAATTCTGAATTTGACTTGAAAATGTTATTATTTATTCATCTATACATTGACAGATACAATATCATTCTCAACTATGAATGATTGGGAAAGGAACAACAGGCTTAAAGCCCAAAACTGTTCCTTTCCCAAAATTGTCCAAAAATAGGTTATGTTTATCACTTCATAAGTTTTGTGCAATTTCGAGTTCAAAATATATTCAACAAGGAATTTAGAATTCTTGATGATAACATTATAAAGCACAAGCTGTCTAAATTCAAGTAGTTTTTTTTTGGACTGATAATTGGATGGCTTTATGCATGAAGGAACCAAGCACCATTTTTGGCTAAAAATACTTTTAAATGTATTGTATAGTCAATAAAGACTATATCAATAAACGTGAAATAATCTAATTTATGACGTAGCATTCATTTCCAACTGTTTATTTTTAATTAGAATTGAGGACCCATCATAAACTTTGAAGTCAATTTACTCAGTTTGGGTTACATGGCGCTTGGTTCCTTTATGGACAAAGCCGTCCAATTGTGGAAAGTGATTTGACCGTATTTGTATTAATACAAATTCGCGAGAGGATATACATGTTTTATTCAAGGGTTCGCCTGTTCTTCTCCCAATATCATGTCAATGATACTGTAGGTGATGCATAAATGAATGAATGATTTCTGTTTGCAGGCGTTCAGTAAGAAACAAGTGGAAGCGAGAAAAGAATGGCTGACCAACTGGATGGTGGAAAGCAAACGCCGACAAGAACTCGGTTTGCCCGAAGAGTATCTGTACGGCAAAGATACGAAGGTCATCACCTACAAAGAGTTCATCAACAAGGAGCTCATCCTCTTCAGTCACATGGACATTGAACGGTCCATTCCCAGTGCTGTCGATGGCCTCAAACCTGGCTCAAGAAAGGTAGCTACACATTGGGCCATATGAATAAAACCAGAGCAAATGCTCATGAGCATGGAGCATAAGGTTTTGTTCATGAGCATTAGGTAGAAGCATAAGCATTTGCTCATTTTTATATGAATAAGCTTTACATTATATTCTTACCTTATCCTCCTGAACTCTGGATCAAATATATTTTTAAGATTTTTCATCAGCTGATTCGCCTTTGTGGCCTTACTTTGTTTTTATAGCTCACTTAAGCGCTAAATATGCAAGTATAGACACCGCTTGTGTTTGGTCGTCTGCTCTGTTCTATCCGTAGACCAGTTATAGAATAGACACGCCCCATTGTATATTCATACTGAAATTCGATGAAGCCAACATCTGCTGCCATATCGCCCCATCGTGACGTCAGCATCGGATAGAAAACTTTTCTGTAGAGTTTGTTTACATTGTAGTTTAGACAAGTTTAGTCACAATACTTCACATTGTTGCTTATGACGCAACTCACACTGATAAGGGTGGGCACACACCAGTTAGTCAAGACAGTACTAATCACGATTAGTCACAGAACTTCAGATAGTTGCTTATGAAGCAACATACACCGATTAGTCATTGCAATTAGACATGTATTCATAAGCAACTGTGTGAAGTATTGTGACTAAACGTGTCTTGACTAACTGGTGTGTGCCTAGCCTCAGCCAAGTTTAGTCACAATACTTCACATTGTTGCTTATGACGCAACTCACACTGATTAGTCATTGCAATAAGACATGTCTTCATAAGCAACAATATGAAGTATTGTGACTGAACGTCTCTGATCATGTCTTGTCTTGTCTTGTCTTGACTAACCGGTGTTCACCCAGCCTTAATCTACTTTTGTTCTGATTTTCAATATTAAGTTCTTTTTTTATAACATTTGTATCATACTTTTGATGTAAAAAGTAGTTTGTTTTGGAGTTAAGCTGTAAACCTCTTTGAGTTGTCTTATTTCCATGTAATGTATACTCAATAAATTTAATTTAATTTATTTAATTATAATTTATAATTTAAATAATTTATAATTTAAATAATTTATAATTTAAATAATTTATAATTTAAATAATTTAATTGCATCCCAAACATCCGAATAATCAGACTGAGGATAAGTCAAAAAAGAGCAGCCTAGGGGAGGTTCTCAACACATATCATAATAACATTGATAAAATACTGTATTGTAAAGACATGATACTGTAATTAAATAAATATATAAATAGTTCAAAACGAATTCTCAACTTGCAGTTCGTCAGGATAGCAAAATAGATGAGTAGCCTATATAAATGTTGTTGTTGTGTGTGTTTGCCAGGTGCTGTTCACATGCCTGAAGCGCAACGACAAGCGTGAGATCAAGGTGGCCCAGCTGGCCGGGTCGGTGGCCGAGCAGTCGGCCTACCACCACGGTGAGGTGTCACTGATGTCGACCATCATCAACCTGGCGCAAAACTACGTGGGCAGCAACAACATCAACCTGTTGCAGCCGCTCGGTCAGTTCGGCACGCGACTGCAGGGCGGCAAGGACGCCGCAAGTCCGCGTTACATCTTCACCATGCTCAATCCGCTCACGCGACTCATCTTCCACCCGGACGACGATCCGCTGCTCAAGTACCTCAAGGACGACAACCTCAGGGTCGAGCCGCAATGGTATGCAATGCTATAGTCAGCTCCAAATTATAATGCCAGTGTTTGATTAGCAATGGTATTGCTATCCTTGTCTTTATTCATTCATAAAATATGTACATTAACAAAAGGCAGAAGAGTAGGAGGAGGAGACGAATTAGAAGGAAAAGGAGGAGAAGAAGGAGTTTGAGGTGGTAGCCTAGAAAATAAGGAGTAGAAGAAAGTTATAGAAAACAGATTTCTTGAGAAGTAACAGAAGAATAGGGCTCCAAGAAGTAGATACGAAAATTAGGATGAAGAAAACTAATAGATGTGTCTAGCATTCAACAAAGCGGATATCGCGGTCTCTTTCTCGCTTTTGCTCTGTTGCCAGATCGTCTTTTAACAATGTAGAATTAATAATTAACAAAATATTTCATCTTAATTATTATGAAAATTCATTATGAAATTATTAAAAAAATAATTTCTTGCTTAATAAAATATAATTGATGATTTTAAACGAGAATGAACAGTTAATACTGCCACTAGTATACTGTCACTGCCTTCTAGTTGTTGAGAAGGTGATATTGTGGTTATTAACCATACTATAAAAGAGGTCAACGTTATAATGGCTGTGGAGAAAGATAGATTTTCCACCTGAGTGGGAAAAGGCTGAGAAGAAGAATAGTGTTTTTATAATGCATGATTCTGTTACGAATAAGTTCGTATTACCATAGAGAAACGATAGCATGAGTAGTTATCCCATGGTATAGGACGTTTATGTCGCAACTTTTACTGTTATCCCAAGCTGATAGTTCACATAGTTCTTTCCTATGCAGCTGTGTGACGCTGGTAGTCTCTCAAATTGTGCCGTTCATACACTATCACTCCAACAAAACGTGAAAATTGACAATAATCGACAGTAATCGGCTTGAGATAACAGTAAAAGTTGCGACATAAATTCCCTATACCATGGGATATCTACTTACGCTATTGTTTCTCTATGGTATTACATTGGATTTTGAAATGTGCCGCCAAAATCGCATCAATATGGCTACTCCATAAGAAACATGAACAGGTGTCTAGACCTCTTTCTATAGACCTTGATGCATGTAACTAGATAGTGGCGGGCTCTGGTGGCGAATAGTGTAGCACTATGTGAACTAATATTTGAATACATGCGTTACACTCAACATTCAACACTTTATAAATTGGTGTCTAATTTTGAATTGCAGGTATATGCCGGTGATACCGATGCTGCTAGTGAACGGCGCCGAAGGCATAGGTACTGGCTGGATGACGAAGATCCCGAACCACAATCCGCGCGAAATCGTTGCCAACATCAAGCGCATGATGCAGGGCGAGGAGCCGCTGCCGATGAAGCCGTGGTACAAGAACTTTCTGGGCGAAATCGATCCGCTCGGCTTGGAGAAGTTTGTGGTGAACGGCGAGGTGGGCATCATCAGCGACACTCGGCTTGAGATCACAGAGCTGCCGGTCGGCACCTGGACGCAGAACTACAAGGAGTCGGTGCTCGAGCCGATGCTGCATGGTGCCGACAAGACGCCAGCTTGTATCACGTGAGTTGGCCCTTGCATCCGATCACCAATTATCCATTGAAGTATACTAATTTGGTGGCTGATGAAACGCTTCATTTTATAGAGTGGATATTCATAATTAGCTGTTGCATGGCGCCGAAAAAGACTCAATCTTGTATCACGTGATCTATGATTACATTTATTTGGTGGCTGATGAGACGCCGTCTTGCATCACGTGAGTTGGTCCATGCATCGGATGATCAATTATCTATTAAAGTGTATTAATTTGGTGGCGTGGCTGATGAAACGCCTTATTTTATAGAGTGGATTGGGTTGTTGATATTCATGATTATCTGTTGCAAGGCGCCGAGAAAGACGCCATCTTGTATAATAGATTCACGTGATCCATGAATATATATATATATATTTGGGGCTAATGAGACGCTGTCTTTTATTATGTATGACCTTATTTTGTATAAATTTCAATTTTTGTCAAAAAAAAACTGAAAAATACAATACAAATAATGCAAACGAATACAAAACAATTCTTTAAATTCTGAAATATACTATTTATATCATTTATATATTTTTAGGAAAAATACAATACAAATAATGCAAACAAATACAAAACAATTCTTTAAATTCTGAAATATACCATTTATATTATTTATATATTTATTTAATTTGATCACTTTAACAGTCTTTCATTTCAAGTAATTAGCGTAGAATTTAGATCCAGTCCAAATCACTCCATATTTGCAGGATTTTTCATTAAGGATTAACTTAGTCATCTGACTACGACCCAATAGTTCAAATTAATGTACAACTGTCAAATTTGTTCTCATCTATCCTGTATATTTTGCCAAATTATCATGGAAAGTTATTGCGCCCAAAAACAAGTACAAATGATGAAAAGAAATTGTTCTATGCAGCCATTTTTCCTAGAGTTTCGCCCATTTAACGTTCGCAGAAATCGTCCAACCGAGATGACTATTCACAAAGTGAAAATAAATTCGAGGAAACTGATTGTTGATTATTCAAACAAAACACAATTTCGTGAAATTTACAAAAAAATCCTTCCAACCCTAAAACTAATGGAATAATAATGATGATGATAGTCTACATACAGATTTGTGATTGAATTTGAAATTTTAGAAAATCACAATTTCACACAATTATATTGTTTTTGACATTGTTGATATGCTGTGGGTTTAGATGGCCAAGTCTCAACTTGTTTTATCCAATCTATAATCTGTAGAACTGGAGAATATGTTTTGCGGTGATGCCAAAATCTCATTTTGGTCTAAATTGCATTTTACCTTAGCTAAAACTATATCTTGGCTTTGACTAAATTGTAGTTAAAACTTAGCTGACTATTTGTTGCGAGTATTTAGAATATTCTGCAAATGTATTATAATTATTTAACCATTGACAAATGTGTTTTCAGTGAATACAAGGAGTACAACACAGACGCCACAGTAAAGTTTGTCATCACAATGTCAGCTGATAAGCTCGCGCAAGCTGAAAATGAAGGCCTGCACAAGTTTTTCAAGCTGCAAACACTCATCAACATCACATCTATGGTTAGTTCTATTCGACTTGCATTCTTAGTTTTAAGCAAATTCGCATTCTTGCATTCTTAGCTCATGGTTTTATTCATAGTTCATAAACCAATATCACTTTTAAACCATCTTAGGCCCGGTTGCACAAACGCCTGTTGAATTTCAATCGTGATTAAACGCCACGAGAACCAATCAGAGAAGCCTTCTTTTCAAAAAAATCCATCTCTTATTTGTTCTCGTGGCATTTACTCATTTAAATTCGTGTGCTTTTAAGTTCAACAGGCTTTTGTTCAACCGCGCCATACTCTTCTAAAGACTAGTGAACTTGTCGTGTCTATAAAGATTTGATGGGATTTATCCTGTCTTCGAAAAATTAAGCCAGTTACATACACATCAATTTTTGGACGTTTTACATTTTGTCGTTCTTATGATATCTAGGCCTACAAGATTAAACGGAACTTGACAAACACATCATCTGTTTACCGAGATATGTTTGATCTAATCTAAAAATCGGTGTGTGTGTAACTAGACTTACAATCATTTTTTATAGAATCATTAGTTCCCTTTTATTTTTTGAAGATACATCCCGTTTCGGCCAACCGGACACTTGTTTAGAAGAAGACACCGGCCAAATTTGGACACGAAACCGGACGAGTTTTCCAAATAAATGAAGGAATACAGTACTAGTAATTCTATATGAAAACTATTTAGTAGGCCTAGCCCTGTAGAAATGAATAGAATAAATTACAAAAAATATGTTTAGTAAAATTTCTCATTTCATAATAATTTATTATGCCTGCATCAATTTTCAATGTATGCTGCCAATTAAATTTCTTACAGTACAGTTGATTATTGCTTAATCATAATTTAATCAATCATTGCTTACCACTCGACCAATGCTGACGGCTTTTAAGGCTGTGCAAAGGCTAAAAATTAACTTTCTACTCGTGATATTTTTCAAAGTTTTTTTGGATTTGTATATCATCAAGCTATCAAAATGGAAAAGTTTTCTCGGGAAATTTTTTTTTCGATCATTACTTTTTGAGATATGAGCGCCTGAAGTTTAATTTTTTGGGACGGAACATTTCAAATTCGGTAAGATATAAATCCATGAGATTTAGAGGATGGATTATTCATGGAATTGTTGATCTAGTAAAACAAAAATTTTCTGAAAATATCAATTTTTAAGATAAAAATTACTAAAAACAATCAAAAATAACTTTTAGTTGAGTTATTTTTAGTAAATTGAATAACTTTTTCAAAAATTGATATACAAATCGAAAAACTTTGAAAAACATCACGAGTAGAAAGTTTATTTTTAGCCTTTGCACAGCCTTAAAATTGGATCTCACCATTGATGATGAAATTTATAGATCGATTATCGATTTATAGATTTACAAAATCGTTCTTCATTTTATTTTCACAAATAGCATATCATTAAAATTATTATGAGAGAAGTGAAAAGGTAACCTTATTAAAATATAGTTCTTGATTGTAAAAGTTTTGGAATTTTGTATATGTTGTTATGTTTTCAGTGTGCGTTTGACAAAGACAACTGTTTGAAGAGATACACCTCGGCGATTGAAGTGCTGAAGGAATTTTTCCCCGCAAGGATGTTGTACTACGAGAAGAGGAAAGACAATATGGCCGGCACTCTCGAAGCCGAAACTAGAAAATTGTCCAACCAGGCAAGGTAATAATCGACTTTATATTTGAACTTTGATAATATATTAAATGTAACTTTTATTATATTGATAGTAATATTTTTATTTTATTTGATGACACGACTGGCTACGGGTATTCGTCCCACTATCCAAATAAATTATTATTTTGGAGTGTAACCTATACTCGTGATGCTACTTTGAATTGAAAAAAGAAATTTTGATAGTCAGATGATTTTGTTTTCCCGAAAATGAAATCGTTGTTCATTTTTGAATGAATGTGAAACTGAAATTAAGATGTAACATTACGTTACTGTAAAAAACGTAAACGTACATGAATATTGAGTTTTTTAAAGTCAACTTATTTAACAATGGTGTTGTAGTGTCATTATATTATTGGCATTGTTTGAGAAAAGACTCTAAAGTCTAGAACGCTGTTTGAAGTCTAGAACAAGTCAGGTTTGGGCAAAGGAATATTCTACACAATTTTTCTCAGTGATTGAATAAATAATTATTTGTTAAAAATTATGGAGCAATAAAGTTTGCATACAGGATGAGTAGCATACACAATTTATTTGAAATTGCAACAAACCGAAAATTCTAATGTTTTTTTACAACGAAGCAACAAGTAACCAACTGTGGATTAGCTACAAGACTCTTAGGGCCGGTTTCTGAGCTCGGGATTCAGCTGAGTTCTAGACTTTAAACAGCTGGAGTCAGAAAATTGGCTTTCCGAAACGGGGCGTAGTCGCAGTTTTTATGGTAATCTTTATTTTCTCATTTCTATGATTGGAAACGTTTTCCCTTGACGAAATTAAACATTCCTAAATATTTCAAATTAGCTGAAACTTTACACTATTTTCTCTTTATTTTATTTTGTGTTCAATTTTCTAGTTTATCGAAATTTAATTTAAACGTGACTTTGAATATGACTACGACTACGCCCCGTTTCAGAAACCCAATTTTCTGACTCCAGCTGTTTAAAGTCCAGACTTACCTAAATCCCGAGCTTAGAAATCGGCCTAAGAGTTAGCTAATCCACAGTTGGTTACTTGTTGCTTCATTGTAAAAAACATTGGAATTTTCGGTTTTTTGCAATTTCAAATAAATTATTGTGTATGCTACTAATCCTATATGCAAACTTCATTGCTCCATAATTTTTAACAAATAAATATTCGTTCAATCATTGAGAAAAATTGTGTAAAATATTCCCTTGCCCAAACTTGACTGTTGTAATTCATATGAATGTATTTTAACGATATTTATAAGGAACATATGAATAGGGTAGCGAATGGTTTTGTGGTTGCGTTGCTAAACTATCGATAATATAAGTTATGCGCCTGCTACTCTCGTTGTAAGGATGACCACTCTGAATACCGAACTCCTCTAAATATTCAAATTCATTTATTTTGTCATTAAATAATACAGATTGATGAAATATATATTCTAACTTACAAAATGGCACTACCAGCAATATCTTTTATTAACGTTAAAAATCACTTTCCAGTGGTTCGGAACTAACCTAAAGCTGTAGGTCCTTTCATCCGTCTCATTACCCACGCACAAGCCTAGAGCTCATGCGGGCATCGTCTTCAACCCCACCAAAAAAAACATAATTTAAATGCAGTTGAACATTTTTATCCGGTTTTTTGGTATTACATAATACTATTGTTGGTTTTAAGAAATTCGATTTATAATTTTTTAGTGTATGGTTTGTTTGTGATGAATGACTGTGGAGAAAGATAGGAGAACAGCTTTGCCGATTCTCCTCAATGTGGTTGATTGCAGGTTCATCTGTGAGAAGTGCGATGGCACACTGGTCATTGAGAACAAGAAGAAGAAGGATATGGTGGCCGAATTGATTCGCAGGAAATTCGACCCGGATCCAGTCAAAGAATGGAAGATGAAGAAAGACAGAGAAGCTGCTCTGGTAAATACAATATCTCTCTTCTAGACTAAGTTGGAAGCAATTCAATTTTTTTGCTCTTTAATTTTAAATTGCAACTTTTTGCAATTCAAATCGCTCTGGTAAATTCATTACTCACCCTACTCGAATAAATTTGCAATTTCAAATTTTAACTGTGGTTTCATTTGAGAAACGTACTATTATCTATTATTATTAATAGTTTGTAAGTAGGAGTCAACTTCCTTGTTTATTCTCTCAATTCCTAACACGGAAGTGATAATTGGTTCTTAGATTTTTGGCAATTACAGTTGTATTTTATACTACAAGTTATCGATATAGTATTTAACTTGATGAATCCACATTTGTTCTCAAAAACTAACGTAGTCCATATAGAATTGTACTTTTTGAAGTAGTCAATAGTCTGTAACTATGAGTATTTGTTATTTTCTGGAATTGAATATTATATAGATTTAAAAAAGGGACACTGTTCAGTTTATAACGTTTTCAATGTTCACTCCTCCATTTCCATATTACCTGAATTTCTAATTAATGGAAATTTTTAAAAAATGTGTTTTTTACCATGCTTCAATAGATGGATGATGATGTAAGTACTATTACCAATCTTCCTAATCAAGTATACATTTTACTGCAAGCCTTTTTTAACATCGTAGCTTGAAACAAGTAAAACGTTTCACAACTAATTTCAATTTTTTCTAGTAATTGTGTTTTTTATTCATTCATTGATATTCATATCTTATTGAATCAGCGTGGATTTTATCTATTGTGTTTTTTTTTTGTATGTTGTTATCGTATATCGTTGTCGTCTTACTGTTATTTCTTAACTCTTGGAGTTTCGTTTAATCTTATAATTTACTTTCTTAGTGTGATATGAAGAAGAGCATGATATATTCCCTCTTTTAATATATTCTCTAGTACATGCACTCCTTTATATTAGTTTTTGTTCAGGACTACAGCAAGTTTTACATATAAAGTATGAAAGCTTCTGTCCTTATCTTGTCATCATTTTCTTATATTTTATTCTTCCTTAATTTTTTTATTCACACTATTAATATAGTAACTGTAAAAACATGTTATTTTGTTGTAGATTTTAGGTAATGATTGCTATCACACGTACTTGCTTTAAATACAGAAAACTATCTTATATTCTGAATTTAAATTCATGAACAATATATTTAATCTGATTTTCCAATTACAACTGACATCTTCTCAATTTCAAATCTCATTTTCTCAAATTGAATTGATACCTTCTCAAATAAAATTCACTATTCTTAAAATCTTGGACAATCTATAATTCTATTCTTAGACAATATCATTGTCTCAAATTTAATTGAAACCTAAAATACAATTCACTATTCTTAATTGCATGTGATAACTTCTCAAATACCATTGACTGGTCTCATTTACAACTGAAATTTTCTCGAATACAAATGACTTTTCTCAATAATTGCCTTTGATACTTTCTCAAATGGAATTGTAAAAGGTGTACAACATCTATTGGGATCGTGAAAGCTAATTGTATTTATTGATAACCCCCTTTTTACTTTCCTTGCCCTCCCTACTACAACAGGTAAGGAAATTATTGCTTTCCATATAATTAAGGTTCCCTATTTTCATGTTTTCTATAAAGCCCGGTCCAGACGCTCTAGTTTAGCTTTAGTCTTTTGCTCAAGCAAAAGTCGGAGCATGTTGTAAGTCGTTGCGTCTGGACGGTAAAACGGATGGGTCTTCAAGCTTAAGTCGTCAAACTTGAAATATGTCGGCCGGAAATCTTTTTCCATCAAACCGTCCGTCTTCTGCCTATCCACCAAAACCTAAATCGCGTAAAAATGGAAATAAAGAAATTGTGATTTCAGATTGAGATTCAGCGCCCTCAAATTAATAAAATGCCTCGCGTGTACTTGAAAATAAGCAAGTTTTTTTAATCGATTGTATATAACGCCATTTAACCCTTTTTTTCTTTCTTGATTCTCATGATACTCTCAGAATTTGATGTTGATATTATGATTTACTATCATGATATATTAAGATGTACTATATTGTTGATAAGAATACTATCTACAAAATTTCAATCCATTTACAATCACTGTGCCTCGATATATGACATGTAAACAAAGCCATTTGGCGATTAACTGTAATATTTTTATCATTATGTTGTGAAATATAGCATTATCCAGTTTAATCAGCGAAAAAATACAATATAATATAACTCAATACAATATATACAATAATATAATATAATTATTACTCATCTACCGGATATATGTCAACCGTATACAATTCAGACTCAATGAACCATATCAAACAATATCAAAAATAGGAAAACGGATGCGTGTGGACGCAATTTTACATCCATCTTTTGCTTGAACCAAACGATCCGTCTTTTGCTTGAGCAAAAGACTGATGGTGAACTTGAGCGTCTGGACCGGGCTTAAGTTACGTTTCAAGGTTCCCTGAGTCAAAAAACATGATATTTTACTTCTAAATGAAAGTTTGCTAATTTTGTGTGTGTGTGTGTAGGAGGAGGCAGCAGCGGCTCCCGGCTTGTCGCAGACTGATGATGATGGTGGTGAAGGGGATGAAGAAGGGGAGGAGCGACAGAACACCCTGGACAGTAACTTCGACTACCTGCTCGGCATGGCAATGTGGAACCTCACCAAGGAGAAGAAGGATGCGCTCATTCAGAAGAAGGACGAGAAGCAGCAGGAGTACCGTATCCTGCTGGCAAAGACCCCGCAGGACCTGTGGGTGGCCGATCTCGATACGCTCATCGAAAAGGTACTCAAAGCAAACCATCTTCATTCCACAATATACCTCATATTCCTTTCACATAATCAGTTTCAGATTGCATCTTTTTACATACAAACAGTAATATTTTCACATCTATGTACTACTTTGCGGACAGACTTTTGCGCCACCTTTCAAACTGAAATCAAATCATCTTTATTCAATTCAAATAGTTATATATTCCTCATGAAAAAATAGTATAATTTATCTATATTGCATCTATATTTTAGTATATTGCATCTTTTTACATACAAACAGTAATATTTTCACATCTATGTACTACTTTGCGGACAGACTTTTGCGCCACCTTTCAAACTGAAATCAAATCATCTTTATTCAATTCAAATAGTTATATATTCCTCATGAAAAAATAGTATAATTTACAATTTTCCAGCTCAATGACTCTTTCATAAGAAAAATATTTTTTGGAAGAAAAAACTAGTATGAATATTAAGATAAGTATAAGTATTATTACTATTAAGATTAGTACGATAAAGATTATTTCACAATAGAACATATTCCTTTCACATGACTGAATCTATTTACATACAAACAGTAATATATTCACATCTTTTATTTGTACTACCTGAAGCTGCGAAAAGACCTTTGCGCCACAAACACGCTCATTTCGCTTTTCATTGGCTGATTATAGGCCTGTATTTGTACAGGTACGGTAAAAATGGGGGTTGGTTTGTGCGTAAATGCCGTCGTCCACCACGACAGGGCGAGGATTTTAGATTGGGTAGATTTCAAATTGTCTAAATAACCAAAAAGATTCTGTTTCATTATGTTTTACAGGGAGAGGTTAGGTTTATACTTTTAAGTGGCAATATGCTGATATTATTCGAAATGTTTTGATTCTTAGATACTTAAATAATAAACACAAATAATGAAAACTTATTTGATCCACTGTTTTAGCACATTTGAAATTTGGACAGTATGAATGTCATCAGACAACAATGCCTGTCATCGTCGACTTCGGAAGTCTATGCACAAACGAAATCTCACGTTTAGCTACAGATATAAGCTTGGCATCAGCTGACGAAGACCGAAATGAACGTGTTCGTGGCGCAAAGTCCGCACACAGCTTTAAATAGAATACAAAAACATTCAGGCACAGTTCTTTATTCTAGCCACTCTTGTGAAATTAGGTACCCCATGAAGTTGAAACTATATTAGAGGTTTTTATCATAGAGAAAAAATAGCATAAGAAGATATCCCATGGTATATAGGTCGTTTATGTTCCTAATTTCACTGTTAATTCAAGCCGATAGTCCTAGTAGTTGTTTATCAGAAAGCTATGTGTCGCTGGTAGTTTCTCATACTGTGTGTTCGTACACTCTTACCTGGCCAAAACAGTGATAATAAATATACATTAGTAGACAGTAATCGGCTTCAGTTGACAAAAAAAATCTGCTTGAAATTTGAAACATGTGAACAGCCTTTCTACCATGGGATATCTTCTTATGCTATCTTTTCTCTATGTTTTTATTTACAAGGCAATTCATTGAGTATGTTTTTGAAATCTTCACAAGTGACATGTACAGTACACGTCCCGTGACTTTGAAACTGCATATAGGCAAGGTATGGTTCGCGGGGTGATAGTTACGGCTTTGAAAAAACATCAGCTTCAGAGACCCTAGATCCCTAGATAGAGGAAGCTCCCTGCAGAGCTTCTTCCTTGAAGAAAGCTTGCTAGACAGAGATTCTCCATGAATGAGAGAGTTGCAACGTATCACCAAGAATGGAAAGATCATGTTGAACGAATGTCATCTGATAGGCTGTGTTGTGCTAAAAGGACGTAGCTCCAAAACAACACGTTGTTCTTCATATGCAACACGTTGCTTATGAGAAGATATAAAATAGCATCTGTTGCTTATGTGAAGATACATTAAAACTCCTTGTGTATCTTTTCGGATGCAACAAGTTGCTTAAAGCTGCGTTGAGCTGCGATACATATTGGGCTGCGTTGTGCCATAGAGTAAGGAATACCTAACCACGTTTAATAATACCTATTTTTTGTCTCTGGTTGTCGTAACTCCAAAAAGCTCCTTGTGTACCTTTTCGGATGCAACACGTTGCTTTTGAGCATCTGTTGCTTATGGATAAATATATTTTCGATGTTTTTGAACGGGTAGTATTGTAGTCTAGTAGCCCTCCGCCGATAGGCAAAGCTACATGACCCGGATTATACACTTGTAATATCACTTGTACTAAAATGTAATGCCAAAACTGTCTGTGTTGTGTGATGATGTTTCAGCTTGATTTGTGAAATAGTTGATGATAATTTACGATTGTTGAATGGTTGCAGCTGGACGAATACGAGGCAAAGGAGCGTGCCGAAATGCTGGACATCAAGGTGGAGGGCGGAAAGGGTGCAAAGGGTGGGGCCAAGAAGGGCGGGGCCAGGAACAAGAACAAGGTGTTGGTCACTGACTACCTGCCGTCGCCGATCGCCCGCCGTGTCGCGCCAGTCATCTCCGACGAGTTCAAGAAGAAGGTGGAGAAAGCAGCTGCTGCTAAAGAGAACAAGGGCAAATCCAAAGCGGTCAGTTTTTTTATCATCTATCTATATCCTATTATAACGTGCTATAAATTTTCGGCTCTAAATTTATAATCTAAATTTAATTTTTTCCAAATATGGCTTAGTGTTTTTATGTTTTGTTTTGGTTTTGTATATGTTTGGACTTTTTAACATCAAAATGAACTTAATTCCGAAGTGAAAAGTGTAAATTTAAAGTATTGTGCTTACTATAACCTTAGTGTCCGGTTTCCCATTAGGGAACTTTGGACTATAATACGGCGAGGTGGAACTACCCTTGGGTCTCCCCACCATTAAAAGCCATACGCTAATAATAATAATATATTAAGCGAGCATTTCTGTTTATATATATTTATATGGTTATGTGGTTATATGGGTATATATTTATGTTCAACGGATCTCGAAAACGGCTATAACGATTTTCACGAAATTTGGAACATAGTAGGTTTATGATATGAAAATTCGATTGCACTAGGTCTCATCCCTGGGAAAACTTGCTGAACCACATTAAAAGGATAATTCATTCTTGGCTGAAACAGCTGAGACTTTCGTCGTCTGTGGATAGTAAAAATTGAGCGAGTGATTGATTCTGTGAAAAATCAAAATATCGCATCCCCGAAATTCATAAGCTGACGTATAGCCAGCTGTTTCATAAAAACTTAGAAGTCCTGTATTACATGAACAGCTGATTTAAGCATGTAATTGAAATGGTAATTCTCCTGTATTACGTCACTTATAGGTTTTATGAAACAGGGCCCTGTTTATCAATAAATAAAAATAACGAGCGAAGCTTGGTGCCCCGATATTTATAATAAAGGAAAGAACTGGCTTATACACGTACGGGAACAACAAAAAATCAAAGATTCAAAAGTGTAACCTCAAATAATTTTGTTCGAAGCCTTTCGCTGTGATGACCTATCAATGTACGACATGTGTATCATCATAGCCACCTCTAATACAAGGCCGCGGCCTTCGATATTGCAACGTCGCAGTGTAGGCCTAGAATATAATACATGATTGGTGAAAAAGTTTTAAAAAAATACCAGCTGATCTTTTTCACCAATCATGTATTATATTCTAGGCCTACACTGCGACGTTGCAACATCGTAGGCCGCGGCCTTGTATTAGAGGTGGCTATGGTATCATGCATGTTCTACCGTTAGTGGCCAGCCCAATTTATTACAGTATTGCTATCATTGTACAAGTTAGTTATTTTCACTTGCACAAGTTGTTTATTTTGGGGTTTTTCTTGCTTCGTGGAATTAAATAATATTTAATTAACAATATATTATATTATTCTCAGTAGTTCCATATTTTCTGAAAACTTATATATTCAAAACTACATAATTCCTATTTGTAGAATAACACCATAGTACTTTTTTGAGATCTTTTTAATATAAAATAACAAATTGAAAAAAAACTAGTTTTGATGCTTACATCATTTTCAAGTTTTAAAAATAAATTCTTATTTCAAATGAACAATTATCATCTTTTGTTATTTCATATTAAAAAGGTCTTTACAAGTGTACTATGGTGTTATTTTCGTATAATCGTAGCTTATATGCTTATTGTAATCAACATGTCTATAGTTTGAATTAACTCCTCTGGTCGTGTTGTACTCTCGACCAGAGAAATTTTTTTATTGAATATAACTGCTACTAGTACTAGGACTAACGATCAGTTTTTTCTATCCTAAATTAATATTTATTCAAGTCATTTTACAAAAATAATCTTGTAATAGCTTCTCCTTGTTTTAAATTAGTTCATTCATTCATCACTGCACTAAATTGATATTGGTATTAATTTTTTCCACTTTCACTAAACACTCCTGGAGGCTGACACCAGATCTGTTGGCTCCTCCCTTTTCAATCTCCCCGTCAATGTTGAATTGTCCAAAAGCTGGATTGCCACAACATTTTGGTGGTCATGTAGAGACTCCTCATAGATAGATCCTTGCTGTTTTTACAATCATCTCCTTGGCTGTCTCCACCTGAAGGTCGGCGTTCCTGATGAAGTATGGAGCATTTCGCAGAAACTTGTTTTGGAATCGTTGGATGATCCAATATTGCTCTCTGCTGTACAGCCCCACAGTTGCGCTCCATACAACCAGACAGGCCTCACTATCTGTTTGTAGAGTAGAATTTTATTGTAGGTTGATAAGCTTGAATCCCTTCCTATCAGTCAATACATCCTACTATACTTGTAGTTGAGCTCATCCCTTTTTTTCTTGACATGGCTTGACCAGAGAAATTATTATTTTACAAATATTATTCTTAATATAATTATTTTCTTTACGTTTGAAATGGTGATTTGTTGCAGAGAAAGAAGTTGGGAGACGAGGAGGTGGACGAATTCGACTTGATGAGTGAGAAGAACCAGGTGTCACTGTCGGATCGAATAGCCAACACGCCGGCGAAGAAGGCTGCCGAGAAGAAGCCACGTGCTAAGAAGGCCGAGAACGGCGAGAAGAAGCCGAGGAAGCCGCGAGGCACCAAGGGCAGTCCGAAGAAGAAGAGCAAAGCGGCGTGGGAAAGTAGTAGTGAGGATGGGGGCAACAGCGATGACTCTGATGCTAGCGAGGTGCTGCCCGTGTCACCTGTACGCCAGACGGCTAGGAGATCAGGTAACAACAAATTAGTCATTACTCTACAGGGTGTTAGGAGTGGCCGTAGTCGAGTGGATCAGATGCTGGCTTTATGATTCAGAGGCCCGGGTTCAAATCCCGGCCCGGGCAAGATATTTATCTCGGGCCACTCCCGTGTTTCGGATGGACACGTTAAGCCGTCGGTCCCGGCTGCCTAAAAAGCAGTCGTTAGGTCATGTCAGAGGCCCTGAAATTGATCAGTTGCGACCTGAAAACTCTGACACCAGACCTGAGCCAGCCAGGTCACTCGATATTATTATTATTACAGGGTGTTTCAGAATTAGTGTCCAACATTCTAGGGTATTGCTCCTGGATGATATATCTACGACAAAAAATACGACAAATGTCGTATTTGAAGTGTCCAAAACTCAGCGGTTATCCTTATAGCTGACATTTTGTTTTTTTCACTTGGGAATCTTTATCTCAAGAACGGAATGTTGTATTGATCTGAAATTTGCATGAAAATTTATGCTATAAACTATAAAGACTCAACTTTAAAATTGAAATAGAAAATTTTCGATGTAAATTTTCAAAATGGCGGCCATTTTAAATTTTTTATTGCAAATTTCACGAAAACCGTTCACTATACAAAAAAATTACAAGAGACAAAAAATTTAGCAAATTTTATCAAGATTTCAAGGATACCTTATTTATTAAGATTGGTCAAAGAATAACAGAGAGATTAATTCTTTTCGTACCTTGACCATGCATGCATGACCATGAACAAACAAGATAATCTGAAAAACATTCTAAAATCAGCTGGATGGCCATATGGAGCCATACCGTGTTTGAAAGCGTCATCTTAAATACAATTGGAATCGAAAATTTAATATTGATGTTTAAATGGTGAAAAGTGGTCATGCATCCAGTACGAAAATAATTAATTTCTTTGTTATTCTTCGACCAGTCTCAATAAATAAGGAATCCTTGAAATCTTGATAAAATTTGCTAACTTTTTTTCTCTTGTAAATTTTTTGTATAGTGAACGGTTTTCGTGAAATTTGCAATCAAAAATTTAAAATGGCAGCCATTTTGAAAATTTTTCATTTTATTTTTTAAAGTTGAGTCTTCATAGCATAAATATTCATGCCAAATTTCAGATCAATACAACATTTCGTTCTTGAGATAGAAATTCCCAAGTGAAAAACAAAATGGCAGCCATAAGGATAACCGCTGAGTTTTGGACACTACACATTTGTAGTCTCCTATCATCCAGGAACAATAGCGGATATCTCGAAAACTAGAGGAGATATAAAAACGTTATATAATGAATATTGTAGGAAATTATGTGAGCTTTAATTTCTTATATGACAGTCAAGTCCCTAAGATACATAGTTTTTTTTTTTGTTTTATGCGAGAAACAAAAAAATGGTACCTTTAAACCACCCCCACCCCTTTAGCACAGTGGGAAGGGGTGGGGACTTTTGATATGTTTACCTCCTTACTACCCTGAACAGAACTGCGGTGACAAAAATTGTCTTCTCAACTTTTTCCTCTATAACCTTTCCTTGACTGGACTGTAATAAGTTTTCCAATATAACTGAATTTCAAAGAAGATTCAAAATATAGTCAGAGATCCCTCATCTTGTAGTGTCCTAGACCTTGATTTGCTCTATTATTAATAATTTTTCCAGAAGTATAACTGAATTTCAAAGAATATTCAAAATATAGTCCGAGATCCTTCAGCTTGTAGTGTCGTGCTAATTAACTGCCGTCAATATTGCAGGCTTGATTCATGGTAATTATTGTATTGAATTGGAATTGAATGTTGTTTCAGTTGCCCCAAAAAAATACAATTTTGATGATGACGCTGACGATGATGATGATGATGAGGATGTGCTCTATGACAACGATGCTGCCATCAACGGTGATGAGGATGCGCCAGTCGTCGAAAATGATCTCGATGACAATGCAAGCCTTAAGTGAGTAGTTGTGGTGTACTGTGTTCTAAGGATGCGGATAGACCAAACCAGCGAATGTTATCTTGATGAAACCAGATTTAAAGCTCTTAACCCATGTGAACTAACATTGGAGACATAATTTATCTTGCTTCTCATAATGTCGGACTGCCTCTGTGTGTTTCGTGCTCCAGAATTCGAGCTCTAGCTCTTTGCTTGCTTGGTCTAACCCAGCCTAAGAATGTGAATTTAGTGAGATCTAAAGAATGGAATGAAGCAAGCCTATTGTAGTTGAAGATTAAGTTTGCAAGATTGATGTAGACGTTTCAAAAGCTAGAAGATTACAACTTTTATCCTTGTAACTCATACATTTTTCATATTTTATACAGAGTGCTCATATGTTTGTGGAACCCTTCAATAAGTTGAAGACTGTTGTAGATATAATACTGTAGCTTTCAGGATAAGTTATTGATAGAATACTCCACCTTTTGACGTACAACTGAATTTCAACCCCTCATAAGAGGGTGACTTAGGGGTTGTAACTCGAATATTTAAAATGTAAACACCCATTGTGTGGTACATCAAAAAATGAAATCTTTCAATAATTGAACTATATCACCTAGGCCTAAGTTTTTTGATTAATAATCTTGACTACACATTGAATATATAGAGTGAGTCATATGTATGGGAACCCTTCAATAAGTTGGAGACTGCTGTAGATATAATACTGTAACTCTCAGGATAAGTTATTGGTCAAATACTCTACCTTTTGACGTACAACTGAATTTCAACCCCTCATAAGGGGATGTGTATTACATCATTTTAAAGGTCTTTTTGAAACAAGAAAGATGACATCAATAAAAATGTTCTATGATACTTGTATCCAAAATGGCTGCTGATTAAAGTTTCAAGTAAAAACTAAAATTTCAATCAGCGGTCATTTTGGATACAAGTATCATAGAACATTTTTATTGATGCCGTCTTTCTTGTTTCAAAAAGACCTTTAAAATGATGTACCACACAATGGGTGTTTTCATTTAAAACATTCCAGTTACAACCCCTAAGTCACCCCCAATAACTTATCCCGAAAGTTACAATATTATATCCACAACAGTCTCCAACTTATTGAAGTGTTCCGATAGATATGACTCATTCTGTATAATATTATTGGCTATTTATAATTACATTTACAGAAATTGAAAGTGTTCGTGGTAGTAGAAAAAAATTATACTACGAACTTGAATTCGTATCCTTTTTCTGATTAAACAATGCGACCGTCCAACCTGTAAAAATAAAATAACCTTTGTAATAAAGTAAACTGATATAGATAATAATTTATAATAAATAAATAGAATAATTTTGAGGAAATCAGGAAACTGCTGTAATACTGTTTATAACACCAAGCAACTTGTAAATAGTTTTAAACAGGATTGGATTGAATTGATTTAAAACAATCGGTATGCTTTTCTTTGTGCGTCTTACTTTCTCTATGGAAATAATAGGCAACATGTAATCGACTTTGTAATAAACATGCAACCTACATGTTAGGCCGGCTACTAACGGTAGGACATTCATTATTAACATGTGTGAACATGAATCCACATCATGCATGTTTTGTCATCAGCGAGAGACCTCTAACATTACAAATTATAATGATACAGAAACCTAACCTCAAAAATTTTGTTTGAAGCCTTCCGCTGTGTTGACACAACAATTTATCACGATATTGTGTGTACACACATGCTTGTCATGCATGTCACACATCGTTAGTGGCCAGCATAAGTATTTATCAAATAACGGACTCTTGTAATGAGTACAGTGATAATCCCAACAAATAATATTATGATTGTAAAAATAATTGTAAATGATCTAATTTTTTTGACAATTTCTTAGTCTTTTTTATTTAATTATGATCTAATATTGTTTGTAATTGAAATTCGTTTCGTTTGCAGCGGTAACTCGTCTGGCAACGAGTCGATAATCTCGGACAGTGATACGGGAAAAGCTAAGTCCGCGTTGATGCCGGCCAAGAAACAGCGCAAGCCGGCCGAGAAAAAGCCGAAGGCGGCCGCTGAAAAGAAAACGGCCTCGCAGGTGGTGAAGGCGTTCTCTGATTCGGATGACTCGGACAACGACTTCATGAAGCCATCGGGTAAAGCCGGCGAAACCTCTGAAGACAAATTCGACTCGCTGATTGCCGGCACTAAGAAGAAGACAACGACTGATATATTTTTGTCGTCCAGCGAGGATTCCTCTGTGGCTAAACGTAAGTTCAATAACTTACTTTAAAAAAAATATTATTTACATTTGTTTGTGAATGATTCTTAACCTATTATATATAACCTTTCTTATTCAATAGGATAACCCACTTCTCCAAACGTAAGTTCAATAACAAATATCATTGAATAGTTATTTTCATTTGTTATTCAATGATTCATAACCTATTATTGACCGAGCGAAGTGAGGTCTAAGATTCAAGTCGACGGTTTGGCATTAATGTTAAAATGTTTGAATGTTTATTTATGTTGCACAGTTATGCTCCTTTTTTAATTGCGCGTCGACGTATATACAAAGTTTTTGGAAATTTTGCATTTCAAGGATAATATAAAAGGAAAAAGGAGCCTCCTTCATACGCCAATATTAGAGTGAAAATCAGACTATAGAATTACTAGCCGTCAGGCTCGCTTCGCTCGCCATATCCGTCTAGCAAGGGGGCTCCGCCCCCTGGACCCCCGACTGAATCGTCCAAGAATGAGATCTGCAGGCTCGCTTCGCTCGCCTGCGTTTTTCATTTGTAGGACGATCATATGTTGGGACGATCCAGTCGAGGGTCCAGACTAAACGTCTGGCTAAACGGATATGGCGAGCGAAGCGAGCCTGACGGCTAGTAATATAATATTCCCAGGAATAGCTCTGAAGTAGCAGTGCCCAATCAATTTTTCCGCGATAAATGCAATCTTCAACTTGGTGCCAACCTAACAAAGTCAACTCAACTTAATGCCAACTTGACAAAATTATTAATTTAGTTACCAGTTAACTGTTTCGAAGAGGTACTCTCTCTAGATTATAGTTCTATATTAACATATGGTATGGACATTTCAATTATAATTTTAAGATATTGGAATAAGAAGAATATACATGCTAAAAGACGAACTTTAAACCCTTAAAAACCACCCTTAGAGTTGAAATATTCCCAAAAGATTTCTTAGTGCGCCTCTAGAGGGCCAACTGAACATACCTACCAAATTTGAACGTTTTTGGTCCGGTAGATTTTTAGTTCTTAGAGTGAGTCAGTCAGTCAGTGAGTGAATGTGTGCCATTTCGCTTTTATATATTATATAGAAGATTCATCATAAATCAGCTGACAAGTGATTACACAGACTGATGTGTGGAGAAGCCAGTCTATTGCTGTATTTCCATTAGGCCTTTAGTTTCAATCAGGTACTTGTGAATGAGAATACTGCGTGAGGTCTACTGTTCACAGAACTACTAGTTAACTTCTGATTCATAATACACATCTTCACTTTTACGGGGGTTCAATTGAAATTTAACAAGCATAAATGTCAAATACAACTGACAAAAACATCTGCGAGTGTCATAAATTTAAACTTGAACTTTTCAAGGTATTTGAGCACTACCTCCGTAAACAAAGCCGTAGTGCATTCTTGTGACGTCAGCACAAAAGGGCTCCTACACCAATAAAATTTCGTTGATTTCAGCTGATCTATATCAGCTAGTGTTTTTATTGGTGTAGGAGCCCTACCTGTGCTGACGTCACACGGATGCACTATGGCTTTGTTTAGGGAGGTAGTGGTCAAGTACGATTGGTGGACGCTAAGAAACCAAATACTGTTTAGAAAACTTCTTTGTAAGTTCCGATTTTTTCCACCTTTGAATATTATTTATACTCATATGAATATCTTTAAATTCCTGACATGTCATACTTCCAAAAATTGCTTGATTATGTAACTGTTTTTTGGCACTAAAAAACCTCAACTACTGCCATCGTAATGTACGAGAATTCTTATATGTAAATACAGCTGATGAAAAGCTTACTATGTTGGATAATGTTCAAGGGCCATACACACCGTCTACGTTTAAGAAGCATTATGCTATCTTTTCTCTATGGATTTGAATGGATGAATGCATTTATTTATAAAAAACAAAATGCAAAAAATAGAAGTATGCAACACTAAAGTGAAGCACATACATAAAAATACAAGAATTGATAATTTGTTTCATTAGAAATAATGCCATTAAAAATTATATAATTAGCAAATGATATCCTTATTTATGGGTTAAACGCTCATCTAAAATTACATGATTCAAGTTATTGACTCATTTGCTTGAGTGTTTTTCATTCCGGGTTTAAACTAACAGCTGATCCGTCTCCGTGTAAACCGAGATTGTATTGTGACCCTTAGAATCTAATAGCCTATGCTAAATTATTTCCAATTGATCTCTGTTATTGGTTGATAGGCAACCAATCATACTTGACTTGAGTTGTTCTGAAAAATAGATTATAAATATGTCGTTATCACAAGGTAATTTTAAACAAACTCAATGTGCAGCATTATTCTACTGGTTTTTTATTTGAATGACTAGCTGGTTTTTAAATTGGACCGTGCAAAAGGAAAAAGGAGCCTCCTTCATACGCCAATATTAGAGTAAAAATCAGACTATAGAATTTTATTCATCATAAATCAGCTGACAAGTGATTACAAAGATGTGTGGAGAAGCCAGTCTATTGCTGTATTTCCATAAGGTCTATAGTTTCAATCAGGTTTTTTGTGGATGAGAATACTGCGTGAGGTCTACTGTTCACAGAACTACTAGTATTTGTATTGAAGTGAACAACTACTAGACTTAACCTATTTTGGCTATGTGTAAAACCTTATATAAATTTGGGAGAGGAATAGCACAAGGTTACCTTATTTTTTCTCTCCCTATCATTTTGATGATGTACTTAAATATTGTATGAATCAATACGTATTTCGATACCTACAACAAAAATGAAAACTCAGCTTTCGTTTCTTAACTATATTTTTGCTTGTATTTTGATACAAGAAAACTAAAGACTAATATTTATTATTTTTAATTTTTTTTCAGCCAAGGCAGCTAAGAAGGCGGCTGAACCAAAACCTAAAAAGGCACCCGCCAAACGTACCAAGAAGGCTGCCTCAGGATCTGACTCTGATTCACCCGTCAAGGCTAAGGTTAGTTGAACTAAGCTTGATAATTCGGCTACTTCTAAAAAAGCCGAATTATTAACCAATCTACAGGTAGCGCACGAATGGTCCAACATTATTTAGTTTTGTCATAGAAAGTTTATTGTGAAAGCAATACAAAAAAATGAAATATAACTTGTCTACTGTATACCTGGAGATTAATCTCTGGCCATTACTTGTTCAATGTGGCCACCTTCTTGTCTGATAACGAGGCACAACACTCGAATTCCCTTTGCCTATGTTTGTGAATATTTGCGTTGTAAACTGTGTTCTAAGGGTTGGTCAAACCAAAAGATTGAAGACATGTTTCTGAAATTTGCTATTTCTACTCTTGATTTTTAATGGCAGGTGATAGAAGAGCTTGACCCCCATTCCCAGATAACTCGGCTTCTCAAAAAGCTTCAATCTATGTGGCATAACACTAGAATTACCTTTCCCTCTAATAGTGGTTGTATTTGTGAATATTTGAGGTGTAAACTTCTCTATGTGCGCTCAAGAAGTTGATAAATACAGATTCAAGGCACTGTCAGAATACAAATTCAAATTCAAATTGTTTTTATTCTGATTCAAAAATCAAATACATACAAAATTTCAAATACATCAAACATCAAAAATGGAAATAATATACAAAGTGCACTGAAGAAATTGTATAAAATATAATTTATGTAATAAGTTATGTAATACCTCAGAATACCTTGAGTCACAAAAACACTTTTACAAAATTGATTGAATTCGATGTCATTTGTTTAAAATTGCCACACGTTGGCTGAACTTGTAAGCTTGTAAACATCCACACTTCAATCTGAACAGTGCCTCATCAAGGCCAGCGGTAGCCAGCCAGCGAGACATATCCATCCATGATAGAAACTAAAAATATTAACTTAGAGGAACACAATAAAAACTATAAAAACGACAAAGAAAGAAACGCTATAACAATCAGGCCTATATCAACTCACTCAGAAAAATCAGCAGAGCAGACGAAAAAACAGGGTCCAGCACGCATTGGTTGACAAGAATGTGGAGGGGTGGTTTGGCAGCGCTCACCTTGACTGGCCTCCGCTCAACAAAACTCGGAACGATAACCAACGAAGACCAAACCCCCCCCCCTTTCCACACTCTGGTGCTCGTCGTCATTTGTACGCATTGGGCTAGAGTGTGAATGCGGCATATGTTTCAGCATAGTATCGTAGCTTCAGTCTCGTGAAAACACGAGTCAAACAAAAGTCTGTAGTTCCGTGCTCTTTATTTCACTTCAATTATTGAAGAATATTGTTGATTTATTTTTCAAGCTTTGTATCCATTTTCAATAACTTTTCACTGTTCTTTGGTTTGAGATTCTTTGCTTGTGTTTGCGCAGAAACCCAAGAAGAAGGCGGCGAAATCGGCGTTTGGAGGTGACAGCAGTGATGAAGACTTCGGTTTCGCCTTGAGTGACGACCCGCCTGCAAGGACCCCAGCCACCACGGGTAGGGCACGCAAGCAGGTCAAGAACAACTATGGCGGCGACGACGATGACGAATCCGATTGAACGAAATGTCGGTTGATCGATTCTTCATCTAAACGAATTTACACTTCTGTCGTGTTCTCAACTCACCAGTGACAAATAATGAACTAATTTACCTTGAGAATGTGTTTTGTCACCCTTAAACGATTCACATTATTTCTTCTCTGGTGTTCTTAACTTTTACACAAGTGATAAACATCGTAATCATAACTGCTATCTACTTGTATTTCAATTTACTGTACCTTATATTTATATTCGATTTTTGTACTATTTTAGCTCTCAATTTATCATTTTCTTTTTTTTACAGTATTAGAGACAAGATTGCTGGCTCGGCATCACAATATTTTTATACGTTGTTTTTATGTATCTCAATTTGTTTAGAATGTTTGTTTAAATCTTAAAATTTAAATATTTTCCTACGTGCTTTTATACAACTTGATTCAACTCAGGTTGCTGCTGTGAGAGTAAGACAGCATTCAGTGTTAGTTACTAGTTGAAGTTTGAGAGTTGTCAGATTGAGGGGCTAGATTTTTGTAAATTGAGTGTTGCTGTAAAAAGCTTTAATTATAGAACAATTGTTGAAATCACAAGAAATTGATGTAATCCTTCAGTTGAATTGCATTTTTACTACTAGTGATGAATAAAAATTGTATTTCTATTTGTGATAAATTGATTTGTAAATTACCTTGAGAATGTGTTTTGTCGCCCTCAAACGATTCACATATTATTTCTTTTCTGGTGTTCTTAACTTTTACACAAGTGATAAACATCGTAATCATAACTATCTACTTGTATTTCAATTTGATGTACCTTATATTTATATTCGATTGTTGTACTATTTTAGCTCTCAATTTAGGGTACGCGACTAGGTGCCACCTCGACTCCTTGTCCCCTTTTAAAACCGGTTTTTAGGGGACAAGTAGACGTGAGCCATACCCGTCTACTTGTCTCCTTACAGAGGAGGTGACAACTAGTCGGGGGGACACCCTGTCGCGAGGTGTCAAGTTGTCGTTTACGGTCAGGACTAGTTGGCACCTCCGGTCCAGTAGGTGTCAAGTAGTCGGGGTGACAACTAGACGGTCAATGTATCATTTTCCTATTTATAGTGAAAGTGACCGGTACAGGAGAATGTGGGGCAATGGAGCAGACAGTGCACCACATTATATTTGAATGTGAAAGACGTGCCTACCTGGGCGAGGTTAACGACTTCACTGTGGCCAGTCCCCAGGCAATACACTACATTTCATTTTCATCCCTCGACATGCTCTTATAAAAGCGTTAAATTTTTAAAATTTGACAAAAAATGGCATACGCTAAATAATGAATAATAGTAGTGAGAATATTATTCCTATAGGTTCAAATGGTATTGTTGATACTCGCCAGGCCGTGTTAAGTGGCTACAGTTCAATCAGAACTCAAGGAATTTTTTTTTCACTGTGTTGGTCACACTCTCACTGTTGTATGGGAAGCATTGGGTATTATATTGATGGCGTTAAAAATGAAATCCTTTTATATCTTTGAAGGGCACTACGTACTCTCTGTAATTTCTATATAAACTTCGTACAAATGCCTACAATAGTTCATTTTCCATTCATTCAGAGCATTAATCACCCTTCTCACAAGATTCCAAAAAATGTTGAAGAATCAATAGATCAACCCAATGTACCTAGAATACAAGGTAGTGTTCATGAAAAGATGCGCAGTAACAAATCCAAACCAGCTGGTCGGTATGACGTCATTGGTGCTCTAAAAATCTATTCTTCCTATCTTTTAAATGTTGAATTGAGCAACTTTGAAAGTTTTCTCAAAAAGTACATAACTTTCAAGTCCCATCGACATATCTACGATTCATACAATATTTATCTTCAATTTTTCATCTACAGTTTCAATAGTTTTGGACGGCAGGATTTTTCAGAATGCTCGATTTTCTAAGAGCATCCACAACGAATACCTGTTGCTCTCTTATTGAAAAACCAACATGCTTTTCTGGGTCTATTGTAATAATTCAATTACTCAATGCTAATGAATTTGATAAATCGATCATTGACTAAAAAATTCAAACTAGAAAACATTAATTATACTATATCTCTCTTAAAATCCTCTATATTGTCTGTGTAATGTATATTATATAATATAGAATCAATAGAACATCCTGTCTAAACCTTCAGGACACTCCTATTTCAGGAAAAAATATATGGCTCCCACATACTTGAACCAGGGAATAGTAGTGTGTTACGGTCATTTATAATTATCTTTTCTTTCTCGAGTTTCATTACTTTTGAATCCCTAGATCTTTTTTCATTTCATCATTAGAGAAGTTATTGTATGAATAGTTTCTGGATTATCCGCCTTTATTCAAAACTATCAATACTCTCGAGTATGAGAAAACGAATGAAGTATTGTGACATGTATATAGGAGAGTAGGGATGTGAAGAAAGGCTGTCAAGGTGGAATATTATTAGTGTTAATTACTAACAAACGATCCTTCTTTTATCATAATTGCAATATAAGCTGCTCGATGACTGGAACTATATTTAATCATTTATTCAAGCACTTGAGAATCTTTTGAGAATTCATTTAACATTTTGAAATTCATATTGTTGTGATGAGGAGAGAATAACAAACTCAGACTGTCCCAAAACTGTTCCTCTCTCAATTTTTTAAAAGTATAGGCCTAAGATAAAACACTCGTATGAATCTTCAAGATGCTATTTTAATATTTTTTTTCTTCTGACTGTCATTTCAAGTTTCTTTATCCCCAACCAATTATTCGATGATTTTTCGTTTATTGACTTAGGAATAAATTTCCTCGTTCTTGAGAAGCGCATTACGAAGAAAGCATCAATTATTTCGGGATACTTCTGGAAATTTCAACCTTCAAGTTTTGAAAAACTTTTGGATTTTTGGTCATGAAAATTTTGAAATTCATAGTCCATGCAAAGTTTGTAGTTCAAGCAGGCATTGCTCAGTTGCTCAAACTTAGATGCAAATCAATGCAAACTTGAAAAATATATTGAAATATAGGCCTTACTATTTATCTTCGGTCATAAATAATAATGTGGAGATTGAAAAGAATTGAAATTTACCACACATTATCCTGTTTTAAGTGTATTTATTAAGACTTTATTTACTATAATAGAAATGACCTCCATATAGGTTGAGGTGGTTTTCTTCAATTCCTTCTACTAGCCCAGTCAACGAAGTGTTATAGAGGGAAAAGTTTGGAAGACAATTTTTGACCCCGCAGTTCTGTTTAGGGTAGTGAGGAGGTAAACATATCAAAAGTCCCCACCCCTACCCGGCTACCCCCTGTGCTAAGGGGGTGGGGGTGGTTCAAAGGTACCATTTTTTGGTTTCTCGCATATAACTCGAACATTATGCATTTTACAGACATGACTATCCTATAAGAAATGAAAGCTTACATAATTTCCTACAATATTGAACTAACCACTTTTTCTATATCTCTTCAACATTTCGCGATATCCGCTTTAAAAGATGTGACATTTTTGGAAAAACACTTTTTTCTTAATTTTTTTGCTCTTATAACTTTTTGAATATCGATGGGAAAAATTCATGCTGATCATGAGCTTCTAAAGCATCAAATTCTCTTCAATTTGAAGTATAATTTCACAAGTCTACGCACATCCCCACGACTGTTGCAGCAGCTACAGTGTTGAGTGTGAGATCTTCAGTTATGCAAAAATAGACCAATTTATTGACAAAGGAATTTAGAGAGAATGTTTTGAACATAATTTTTGAATTTGCAGCTTTGTTGGGACCAGTTAGGGGGTGAACATATCAAAATTCCCCATCTCTACTCCTTGTAATGATTGAGTGTAACGATCCTTGTAACTCCTTGTAATGATCCTCGAGTAATGATTGAGAGCTCGAGTAATGATTGAGAGCTCGACGAGAGCGGTCGTATCGGAGTGGTTGCTGAGTCAGCTGTGCAAAGTTTAAACGTTCCGTAACAAAATATTTCGTGCTAGTGAACCGTGCTGTAGTGAATATTTTATTTGAAGATTTAAAAATGTCTTGTTTTATTTGCTCTAAATCCGTTCGGAATTCAGGTGAGCTGATTTCATGTGTCGACTGTGAAGCGAATTTTCATATAGGATGTGTGAAAATGACCAAGGACGATGCGGACTACATAAAGAGAAACAAACAAATTTGGAGATGTAGCAGCTGTTCCTCTACACGTCGCAAAAGTATGGTGAGTGAATCGACAACAGGAAACAAGGACGTGACTCTCCAAGAACTCGCAGGAGTTCTTGAGGTAATTGCAGGAAATCAGACGTCGATGAAGGAGAATATTAAGAAAATGGAGTTGGAACTTGGGAAATCAATTGAATCATGTCATCAGGCGATTAACGACATAAATAAGAAGTTTGATGAACAAAACAAGCAAATTAGCACATGCCTCATCAACATCGATAAGCTTTCAACAGAAGTAGCTAGCCTCAGGAAAGAAAATGCAGAACTGAAGGAACGCGTCGAGGATATGGAACAATACTCAAGATCGAACATGCTGGAAATAAATGGTATACCCAAAAAACAGGATGAAGATGTAACAGAAATCATTTGTAGAATGAGCGAAGCATTAGGACACAAAAGAAAAGCAGATGCAATCGACATTTGTCACAGACTTAAACAACGAAATGAAAACCTACCTCCACCAATCGTTGTCAAGTTCGTACGTAGAACAGACAAACAAGTAATATTGAATAAAAGGAAAGTTACGAGGCAGTTTTCTACAAAGCAGATGGGAGAAACAACGGACCATCCAGTCTATGTGAATGAAAGTCTAGCACCTACGCGAAGAAGGATTTTCACCATGGCGAGAGAGATCTTCAAAAGAGAACATCAAATACCTATGGATCAAGGAAGGGAAGATTCTAGCTAGGAAAGAAGACGGAACACCAGTTATTGAACTCAAGAACAGTGAACAAGTGAAAAAGTTGAGCGTCAAATACCTATGGATCAAGGAAGGGAAGATTCTAGCTAGGAAAGAAGACGGAACACCAGTTATTGAACTCAAGAACAGTGAACAAGTGAAAAAGTTGAGCGTGATAAGTGCATCTAAGCAGCCAGGTAACCAAGAAAATAACAGTGTCAGTACCGTAAATAAAAATGTCAATCAAAATATACGCAGTCTGCGAAGTAATTTCGATTTATTCTTAGTGCAAATGAGGAAATTAGAAAACAACCCGCTAATAATAGTCTTGACAGAAATATGGATACTAGAGAATGAAATAGACTTATATCATATAGAGGGCTATTCCGTACATGGTAATTTCAATCATAACTACAGAGCAGGAGGAACTTTGGTTTATATAAGCAGTGAGATAACGTTCAAAACAAAGACAATAGTTTTTATTTCAGCGGACTGTGTACATATATCTTGTTCATATAATAATTTTGAATTTCAGTTGTTGGCTGCTTACAGGTTGCAATCAAACTCACCCAAAATATTTCTTAACGAATTAACCTTGTACTTAGAAGAAATATTTAATATTAACGAAAACAATGAGGTCCCTTTCTTTTTCACGGGAGATATAATATAGATCTTTTTCAGAACACCAGAATTATTGACGATTACAAATATTTAATGAATAGTTTTGGATTTGAATCACTCAATACTGATTACACTCATAGGTCCCGATTTTCCAACTCTTTAATAGATCATCTTTACTTAAAATCCGGCAAAAATAGAACAAAACTGAATAAAATTAATCTAATTCCAGAAATACTACATTTAGATATAACTGATCACAGTACAATCATACTTAAAGTTGAAGGATTGAAGAGATCCAACGAAGAAGCAGATACAAATTATAAAAAATATGCCTAATCAATTACCGGAAGTTGAATAATATTTTATCATCGATTGATTGGGATAGAGAAATACCAGCAGTATCAGTTGATGAGGGATGGGAAAATTTCATTGACATTTTAAAAAACGCTATCAAAGATTCACAAGAAAATCTTCTTTTAGAAAATAACTTGACACAGAAATATAGGTCGCCATGGATAAATAGTTATCTGATCAAGCAAATAAACTTAAGAAATGAGTTATACAAGAATGTTATCAAACAACCTAATAATGACGACTTAAAACAAATATACAATACATTCAAAAATAACTTACGTAATGAACTGAGAGAAAGAAAACAATATTATTATTCAAAACTGTTTAGAGAAAGCCAGGGAAACATTAGAAAGACGTGGAAAACAATTGACGCGTTAATAGGATTGAAAAAAATAAAGAACCACTAAAACTGATTGTTGATGAGCAGGGAAATAGCATACATGATAGTAATAAAATTTCTAATTCGTTTAATTCTTATTTTCTAAATGTTGTGAATAAAATGAATGATGAATTAGAACAAACCACATTGCAAACTAGGGAAGAGTCTGCTAGAATATCAAAATAAGGTTTCCATACAATTCTCCAACAAATTCAATTTTTCTCCACCCTACAAATCCGGAGGAAGTAGCAAGTACAATAAGAAAATTGAAAAATAAATCTTCGCCAGGTGTAGATGGGATAAGCACAAGCATGATTAAAAAAACTTACATGAATTATTTGAACAAATTAACCGATCTAATTAACCTAAGTATTGCCAAAGGAAAATTCCCAAGCATGTTCAAACACAGCGTAGTTATACCTATTCCTAAAAAGCCAAATTGTAAAAACATAGATCAGTTCCGCCCAATTTCACTTTTACCGGTTTTTTCCAAGATTTTAGAAAAAATATTCAAGATTAGACTTGAAAACTTTTATAAAAATAATAACTTTTTTAGTGATAACCAATATGGTTTCCGTGAAGGAAGAAGTACAGAAGCGGCAATTAAAAATCTCATTTCAAAAATAAATGACAGTTTTAGTGTTAATAATAAGTGTGCAGCTCTGTTTCTTGATATATCTAAAGCATATGATGCAATTGATAAAAACATGCTTCTAAAAAAACTTGATTTATCAGGAGTAAGAGGAATTGCCAATGATTGGTTAAGATGCTACCTATCTAATAGGAGTCAAAGGGTCAGAATTAACGATACGTTGAGTGAACCCGGGGACATTACCATAGGTATTCCTCAAGGATCAGTGTTATCAAGTACTTTATTCCTGGTCTTTATTAACGATTTGACGGATGGTGACTTACAGGGAAAGATTACATCTTTTGCAGACGATACAGTTATATTTTATTCGGCCAAAACAAATCAAGAACTTAAAAATAAATTAGAAATGGATCTTAAGCACCTTAGGTGATGGTTTTGCGAAAATAAATTAACTATCAACACAGACAAATCTAATATAATACAATTTAATCTTCAAAACACGGATCAGGAGTTAACTAGTATTTACTTCCATAAATTAGATTGTGCGCAACAGGTGAATAATTTATTGTGTAACTGTGAAACTATAAAACAAGCACGTACAGTTAAATATCTGGGCCTCATATTGGATAGTGTAAAATATGATAACCATAAATAAAACACAACCACTTACTTTAAATAACTCACTTTATTATTTCTACGATTCATCATGCCAACATAACCTTTATGATCACACAGAGCGCGCGAAAACAACCACGTCTGCCAACCTCATAGCTACATACATTACAATTCCTCCCTTCAACTTTACAAAATATTTCAACAATAAGAGAACTATTACCAGTGACACTCAAAAATCGAAATCATAAACAATGCAAACACAAGTCAAATTACAATAACAAAATAGTTAGTTTTTATGAAAAAAATAATTACCAATTAATTTCCAATTATCTCTTACAAACTGAATCTTAAATTTAAATCTAACAATGAAAATACTATTACAAATTCAATCTTTCCACTGGCTTTCTCAACCTCACTGGATATCTACTCATTTCTGATTCTGAGGAGTTATCATTAGACACTTCACCCGACAGCTGAGGCTGTGACTTTCTGTTTTGTGGAATCCTGGAAGGTAATTCCCTGCCAGGGGATTGAATGGGGATTGGGATGTGATCAGTTGGCGATGCCTTATCCAGATTAATTATATCTCTCTGAACTCCCACTTCTAAGCTCACTTTCGGTGGTGTCAACAATAAATCACGTGTGAATGTCGTTTCTTTAGCTGAGTAATGCGCACTAACAATTTGATCCACATGCCGTTTCCAAATTATATCATTATTTAGTTTCACCAAATATGTTACTGGACCTAATTTGTCAACAATGTTTGCCTCAATCCATTTCCTTTGTCCCCTGTAGTCTCTAACAATCACAGGTTGCCCTACATTAAAATCCCTAGTCTTACCTCCCCGATAATTTTCCACTTGTTTGTCTTGTTTATCATAAACAACCCTTTGCAAATTTGGTTTAATTAAATCCAAACGTGACCTCAATGGTCTATTGAACATTAACATAGCAGGACTCTCATTTGTAGTAGCATGAATCGCATTTCGATATGCTAATAAAAATCTACACAAAGCCAATTCCACATTTTCATTTTCTAGAAGAGCACATTTTATTCGTTTTTTTGTTACTTTTACACTATTTTCGGCCTGTCCATTAGTCGCCGGTCTAAAAGGAGGTGAAAAGGTATGTCTAATACCATTAGCCTTGAGAAAATCATTAAATTCATTGGATGTAAAAGGTGGGCCATTATCTGAAATAAGGTACTGAGGGAGACCAAAACGAGCAAAAATAGGTCTCAATTTAGAAATGGTTTCTTTAGCAGCTGTAGAATTCACTTTCTCTACTTCTAACCACTTAGAATGTGCATCAATGATTATAAGATAAATTTGTGAATTGATTGGACCCAAGAAATCAAGATGAATTCTTTCCCAAGGTTTCTTGGGAAATTCCCACACATGTAAAACACTCTTAGAAGGGAGTTGCCTTTGTTCTAAGCAAGCTCCACAACTATTAGCCAAACATTCTATATCAGCATCTATACCTGGCCACCAAAAATACGACCTTGCCATTGCTTTCATTTTTATGATGCCTAAATGTCCACAATGCAATTCTGACAGCAAAGCTTTGCGTAAACAGGAAGGAATAATAACCCTATGTCCCCACATCAGAATACCCTGCTCTATAACTAATTCATGTTGTTTTTGGAAAAATGGTCTCATATCTTCCATGTCTGAATTAAGCTTACCCTCTGGCCAACCATACATAACATAACTGTAAACTTTTTTTAATAGTGTATCTTTACTTGTTTCTAATTTCACACAGTTAAAATCAATAGGAATGTCATTTTCTGTGATAAACTGTAAATATGTACCCACATAGTCCACATTATCATTTTCAAAAACAAAATCTTTTACATTCAATGGAAGTCTTGATAAGCAATCTGCATTGGCATTGGCTCTAGATGTAATATACTTGATATTGAAATCATAATTTGTCAAAAACAAGGCATATCTTTGCAGCCTACTAGCTGCATATACTGGCAATCCTTTCTTCGACCCAAATATAGATAATAACGGTTTATGGTCTGTTAGTAATGTAAACTTATTACCATACAAATACTGATTAAACCTTTTTATACCATAAACAATAGCCAATGCTTCTCTATCAATCACAGAATATCCTTTCTCAGCTTTTGACAAAGTTCTAGAAGCATAACAAATTGGTTTTTCTGATCCATCTTTTTGAATCTGACTCAGTACGCAACCTAAGCCATAAGCTGATGAGTCGGTAGCTAATTGAAGTGGCAACTTAGCATCATAATGTGCTAGTATAGGCGCTGCAATTAATTTACTTTTAATCAATTCAAAGGCTTGTTGACATGACACTGACCAGTTGAAAACACTATCTTTACGTAACAGTTGATGCAGAGGGGCTGCAATTGTTGCTAATTTAGGCACATATTTACAATAATAGTTTACTAATCCCAGAAATGCTTGGAGTTGACTCACATTAGTTGGAGTAGGGGCATTTGTTATAGCCGCAATCTTACTTGGTGCTGTTCTCAATCCCTCCTTACTAATAATAAATCCCAAATACTCCACCGTTTTTTTGAAAAACTCACACTTATTCTTACTTACTGCTAAACCATTAGCATCCAATCTCTTACATACTTCTGTTAACCTATCATAATGCTCTGTCAAGTTTTTACCACTAACTAAGATGTCATCAAGAAAACAAACTACTCCCGGAATTCCAGCCAGAATTTTTTCCATAATTTGTTGAAAAATACCAGGTGCTGAGGCAATACCAAATGGCAGTCTATTATATCTGAAAAGGCCCCAAGGAGTGCTTATAGTACAAATATGTTTGGATCCTTCATCAAGTCTTACTTGCTGATAAGCTTGTGACAAATCTATTTTTGAATATTTTTCACCTTTTTGTAATCTATTAAACAAGTCCTCAATTTTAGGAATTGGATGATGATTCACAACTAAGCATTTATTAACAGTAGAACTAAGAAAATCGGCACATATTCTCAATTCACCATTTCTTTTTATTACAGGTACAATAGGAGTACCCCATTCACTGTTGCTTACTGCTTCCAAAATGCCTTCCTGCTCTAGCCTCTCTATTTCTGCTTTTACTTTGTCTTGCAATGCATAAGGGATGGTCCTAGGTTTCAAAAACTTAGGATAAACATGATCCTTTAACTCTAAACGTGCTGACTCACCCTTATAGCAACCTAACTTGTCTGTGAAAACACCTGGATATTTATTATACAACTCGTTTATCAACTCTGTCTCATGAACTAAACCTACTTCCGAGTTATTAATGGGTTGTTTACTAATAACGGAATGCAAATTTTTAGCTTCTGGGATTTGAACTACCAATTTGAGGTCTCTCATCCAGTCTCTACCAATCAATGGATTTGCACCATTGTTAATTACATACAATGTCAATTGGTGTTCCCTGTTCTTATGCTTGACTGTAACCGCCACTTTGCCCTTAGGTATGATTGGATTATTAGTATATGAACTTAAAACTAAATTTGTTGGCTGCAATTCCAGATGAGAAAAGGTTTCCTCATAACATCTTACATTAATTACTGATACACAAGCCCCACTGTCAACCTCAAATAAGAGAGGTTTGTTTTCAACTATTAATTCTAGTGTGATTGGCTTGATTCTTGTTACACTATTAATTTTGTCACGCTCATACTCTGACTTCAATGTATATAGATTGGTTAAATAATGATTTTCATTACAATTTTCATCATCATCTCGATATTTAAAACCATCATTACCCCCAACATCTGCACAATCCACATAGTTTTGTGCTTTATTATTAAATGAATAAGAAGACTTACCCTTTGCTTTACAGACTTTAACTAAATGTCCACTTTTCCCACAATTGTTACATTTGTACGATTTGAATCTGCAATTTCCAGCGCGGTGGCCGTACTTGCCGCAACAGAAACAGGCACCGTGCTGTCCATGAACTGTTGATTGGCCACGCCCTTGACTCTCCACCGGCCTGTTACCTCCTCCACCATGACGCTGAAGCTGCGCGATCTTTTCCTCCCTTTGGAGGCCTACTGGAACTGATGATAATGAAGCCGCCTCCTTGTCTGTTAACTCCATACTCAAGGCAATTTTTACCGCTGCATCATACGTTAACTCATGTTCGCCTAACAGCCTCTTTTTGATTGCATCACTCCGCAGACCACTCACCAAACGATCCCGCAAATAATCTGGCCAATTTGCTTGAAATTCACAATTGATTGAAAGTTCTTTTAGTTTGACAATATAATCAGCAATTGATTCGTGTTCTTGCTGATTTCGCAAACTGAACTTGTACCTTTCAGCAATAAAGGAAGGCTTTGGATTTAAATGAGTTCCAACTAAGCTAACAAGTTCTTCGAATTTCTTTGTAGTAGGCTTATCCGGAGCACACAAATGTTTCAGTAGATTATATGTTTTGAGTCCCATTATAGACAATAACGTTGAAACCTTTTTATCTTTTTTGATGTCGTTTGCATCCATAAAAATCTCAAGTCTCTCGATGTACGACTCCCATGTTTCCTCACTGGCATCAAACGCTCCAATATGTCCTATAAACGCCGCCATAACACGCCTAATGAAACTTCCAATTTCTCGTCGCCAATGTAAAATATGATAACCATAAATAAAACACAACCACTTACTTTAAATGGACGGCATTAAGCAGAAAGGAACCAATCAACACATGGACAGTTTTGGGAAAACAGCCACCAAAGTTTAATTGATACTGTAAATGTAATATGAATGGGATATAACTCTTTTTTTTGTACTGAATCACTAGTATTTTTATTTGTTTTTTAATAAAGTTATCTTGCCTTCAAATTCAGTATTTCATTTTATATCTAAACTTTTTGTGGGTTGGTTCCTTTCTGCATTAAATGAAAAATGAGTAACTTTATTTTGCAGAAAGAGCACTGAGGTTTGGTTCCTTTCTGAAAAAATTCAAAAGTGAGTTATACAGCAGGATAAAATAATCAAAACAGAACATTCACAAGAAAATGCGTTTATTATTGTAAAATCATGAACATCTTAAATCTTTACTTACAAAAATGTTTAAATCTATTGGAAAATACTGCTTTAGGCTGTATTTTCATCCTCAACTTCAACTTCAAAATCCAGATGACCACTATAACCATCAATATCATCAATCACTGATCTATCGCCATGAAGTGATTGATAGAATGGTTTGGCATCGCTGGGAATCAGATGTAATATTGATTTGAGGTCCTTCAGCTTTGGTGCAGCAATTTCTTTCCCAGTTGGCCATAAGGGAATCAGCGTATCCTTGAAACTCAACTGAGCATCCGTAGATTTACGTCCCTTTGTTGGTTTTTTCTCGATGTCAATGACATTATACGTCGATGTAAAATCTGTCCTAGAAAATATCTTCATTGGTTCTTCTTTTTTCAGATGGATCTCTCGAATTTTCAACCAACTTATTTTCTTTGGGCTCTCTTCATCTGTTTGTTTCCTATTCACAATTTTTTTTTCCAAGTGTGCAGTTCCGATAAAATCTGTTGCTCCCATTTTACTAACACAGAAAGGTTTCTTTCTTCTACAATTTTTAATCACCTCTATGTAATCTTGAGGCAAGTACAATCTTTGCACATGTTTTAGAGCCGATTCTATATCAGAAAAGTCTGCATCATTCGGCAGAAAGCTATGACCAGGCATTAAAAACTTCAAGGATACTGTTTTTAAGGAAGGGTGGGCCTCAAGACAAGCTTTCAAGATCAGGACAATTTTCACATTCCGGTTTTGTCCACCGCATGAATCGCTCCAGAGTACTAAGTCTTCTACCTCTCTTCCCACATAATTTTCAATGTGTTTGAGAAGACAGGAACCAATCTCCTGTGCCCCTCTTCCTGCTTCACTCTCAGTCCATACATAACAAAACCCCCTCCCAGTTCCCAGTGAATGCACACCAGCATTATAGAACCAAAGTTGCCTCTTATAGAAAATTACATTTGTAGGGATTCGAGGCAAAGGGAGTGTTTTCTCCAAATCAAAAGTAAGGCATTCAAGTTTGTTATTTTGCTTTGCTTGTTTACCGTCCTCTTTTAGCTGTTGTCTAGCTTCATTAGCCAAGTCTAAATGTTTATTATGCTCTTCTTGTAATTCAATCTTCTCTTCTTCAGATGCAGATTTTATTCTCGCTGCAAAACTATCGCAGGTGTTGCACGTGTCTTTCTTGAGCGGTTTAAATTTCAAATTGAAGTGCTTTAAGAATATTTTTCTATAAGAAGAAAAGCTTACAGCATTAATACTTTTTATTATTCCTTTTCTTTCTTCTTGATTTGCACAGCTGAACTGTCTTATACTGTACTCCTTTTGAAGAGAACAAGTTTCAATTTTTTCTTCAATATACTTGTTGTACATTTTTTGCAGTGTCATTTCGGGTGGCAAAAAATCACAATCATTGTTTTCCCTTCTATAATGTGACTTGTACTTTGGGATTTTGTTGATTTGATCTTTAACATGATTTATTTGGTCATCAGTTAATTGGTTTCTACCTCCTTGGTCACGTCCACGTCTGTCTTGCAAAATATTTGACCTCATTTTAACAAGTGCTGTATTCACCCTTTTTGAAGAAATTCTGAGAGTTGATGTGAACATTTGTCGACAAACAGGTATATTTTGTAATTTATAAACCCTTGAAAATGTTCTCTTTGATGTATCCCTTCCATAGGTACGTTTTTTTACATCTTCTTTAACACATGATGTTATGTATAGGTTTTGGGCATTGTAGTCAGCCAGTTCCCAAAATTTATCATATTCTGATGTTCTAATAGCTTTACTTACACTATCATAGCACTTTTGTTTACAAGTACATTGGACATCTATAAATTGCTTTTTTTCTTGAAGGTTGCCTCTGCTGTTGTAATATGTAAGATTGCTATTTTTTCTCTTTTTTGCGATTTCTTTGTTTTGTTCTGGAAACTTTCTTTTTCTTCCTCTTGCTTTTCTATCAGAGTTGGCCGTACCTTGTAATCCGTTGTTGATAGTTTCTTCATCATTATTATTTTCAAAGTTTTCTTCACATTTGTCCGAATCACTTCCACTTTTGTCTGAATGATAACTGTTGTCAAAAACTGGTGTCCAGTCAGGATCATTATAGTAAGATTTTGATGTTTCAATCGTATTGTTAGACTGAATGCCTTCATCATCTAGCGTATTTATCAGATCACTGTTATTCAGTAGGCCTAAATCAGTTAAACTAGAAATATTTAAAACACTATCTTGCACTACTGCATTTGCTAAAAGAGAGGTATTTTCATTGCAGTCTAATTCTGTTGAAGTATGATCTTTTACTTCAGCTGGTAAATGATCTTGATATATAATTATTTGTCCATGCTGCAGGGCTTCTAAGAATTCCGGATCATCATTATTTGAAATTACATCAATGTCCATTACAACAGTATTGCCAGTGAGAAGGTCCCCAGTGTCAGAAGTTGGATGTTCTTCATTTCGCAGAGGAACACCATCTGGAAAAAACCATTATTGAGCCATTATTTATTTTTAGTAACATAAACTAAGGTTGTGTTTTCTTGAATCCATACAGATGAAAGGAAAAATGTTTGAAACAATACCTTCTGGAAAAATACTATTATATAATACTTTTTTAATTGTGTGCTTTTATGCTAAGGAAATGACAGTTCCACCTGTTTTGCCATGTGCGCTGGATATAGGGAATATACTAGTGCGGTAGCTAATACAGGAGTCCATTATGTAGTTCTTTAATCACTACTTCATAACCCAACCATTGAGGTATGGTAGCTTTATAAGAGAGTAATCTTTGTTGTTTTCTTGCTTGTCTTATATTCAATTCAATTCAAAAATTCTTTATTAAAGGCGAAGTTAAGACTATCAAGTCTTTCTTCCACTTAACCTTATATTACAATATTATTTTAAAATATCAAGCCGAAACCTTATCCATAGATGTTAACAAATTTTGACAAGAGTATTGAAATAATTCTTTGCTCATTTTACTGTATTACTCTTAAACATATAGGCCTAAAAGTACATCTCAAATAAATGTATTACCTTTATCAGGTGATTCAAATAGGCCTTGATTGGATGGCTTTGGTTGATCAAAGTCCTTGTTGATTGACTCGCCTGAAATAAATGCATAATAATTATAATAATGTAGGATTATGCTTGTTCATGCATTTATTGTGTGTTCAGGCTTCAAATTTGTGATACTTTAAAGTTTGAACTCGATTATTTATTTATTAACCTGTGTGAGCGCCGCGAAACTTGTATGTTTTTATCATCAGAATAACATATCAAATTGGTTGCAACTAGAAATTTGACGCCAAATGGGCATGTAAAATAAAATTATGCCTACAATAAATTTAAAAAATTTTAATAAAAATTTATTTCATTGATATAGGCCTATTTTCATAGTCAATCAGGCCCAGTTTCATAGGAGTTGCTTAACCTTAAAACTGACTTCTGAAAAACACTAATAATAATAAAGACGTTTAACTGAGGAAAATAACTGAGAAAGAAGCTTACCTGTTTTCTTTTTGGCCAAATCCACCAAGTATTGTCCTCTTGACATTCTTTTCGACTTACTATAAACAACTGAATCTTTTAATCAGACATAACCTGAATAGCAACACAGTATTAAAGCTGATGACAGTGATGACAGCTGATGTTGTAGCACATACAGTATAAAGCTGAACAGAACCAACCCACTTGGTTCCTCTCTGAAGAAATATTTCATAGGTTTATCTGTTCAAAAATCGGGAGCCAACCCACTTGGTTCTATACTATCAAATTGTTGTAGTATGTTTATTAAAGAACCAAGCTTGGTTCTTTTCTGTTAAAACTACTACAGCAAATACAATTTCCAGAAATAAAATAAAACTAAAAAAAAATATTTCCAGCTGATTGAGAGTTGGTTCCATTCAGCTAAATGTACAAACTGGCATGAATAATGCACTGGTGAACCAAACTCAATAATTTGAATTTTGTGGGTTGGTTCCTTCCTGCTTAATGCCGTCCAAATAACTCACTTTATTATTTCTACGATTCATCATGCCAACATAACCTTTATGATCACACAGAGCGCGCGAAAACAACCACGTCTGCCAACCTCATAGCTACATACATTACAGATAGTAGGCTCACTTGGTCAGATCATGTACAGAAGATAAAAAATGAGTTATTTGTATACATAAGGAAGTTCTATTACCTCAGACAGTTATGTCCAAAAGAAGTATTGTTACAATTATACCATGCAATTATTGGTTCTAGAATAAATTATGGAATAATATGCTATGGGAGTGCATACAATGTTCATATTAAACCTGTGATTACTGGTCAGAAACATATATTAAAAATAATTTGTAATAAACCTAAACAATATAGTTCAATGATGCTCTTCAGAGAACTGTCAATATTATCAGTGAGACATTCTTTTCTATTCAAAGCATTGCTGGATTTAGCTGAAAATAATTTCGATATTCAACAGATGAGAGAAAGAATAAACCTCAGGAATTCACAGGACATTAACCTCCCAAAACCAAGATTAGAACATTCCAGACGACACTTCAAATACATAGCTATAAAAATATTCAATTCACTTCCAGTAACAACAAGGAAAATAACGTCACGTCAGTTATTTAGAAAAGAAATCAAGAAATTCATTTTACAACTAGACAACCCGAATGATTTTTTTACTTAATTAATATAGGTCTAAATTTAGTATAATTTACACATTACACGACATGAACACTGCAACAATCAAAGATCATTGAACTCACAAATCCCGTCCGGTATGCGTAAACAGTAAGACAGTATCAAATTTCAATCACTGTATCTTTCTTCAAAACGCATTCATTTATGGTATAATTACATCAGCACTTTGAAAAAAACGAAACGTTAACTATGAATAAAATTGAACTAAATATGAAAAAAAAACAGCAACCACTCCGTACATAGTTTTAAGTTTTGTGTAAGTGTGTGTGTGTGTGTGTGTGTGTGTGTGTGTGTGTGTGTGTGGTGTGTGTGTGTGTGTGTGTGTGTGTTTGTGTGTGTGTTTGTGTGTGTGTTTGTGCGCATGTGTGAATGTGTGTGCGTATGAATGTGTGCGCATTATGTGAATGTGTGTGCGTATGAATGTGTGCAAGAATGATTATAAATATTGACATATTGATTTATTTCAATATAATACCATATTCAATTATTATGTTCTTCATGATATAATATTTAAATTTGAATATAAATATTTTATTATATATATTCAAGTGTCCCCACACAGGGTAGCCTATAGGGAACACATATTAGAAATTAGGAAACAATATTGTATTTGATTTTTGGAATGCATTTGATTGTATAATTATTATTATTTTTTTTTTTTGAATAAAGAAAGAATTTGAATTTGAATTTGAATTTGTGCTAAAGGGATGAGGGTGGTTTAAAAGTTGAATTTTCCAATGTTTTGCTTACACGCTCATATCTTGAGAAAAATGCGTTCAACCGACATGACTAACTATTCAGAAATAAAGCTTAATAAATTCTCTACAATATTTTTGTTTCGTGGTGATTTGTGATATCTCCAACAGTTTTCGAGATATACGCTCTTGAAAGTGCAAAATTGTTAAAATAACAGCTTTTAATCCTATTTTTCGATGTTTCAGGGCCTACAACTCTCCAACAAAATGCATCGTAAAAATGAATGCTCACCGTAGATTTGTAGAGCTTTAATTGTTTTCTCTTCAATTTGATGTATTATTTCACTACTTAATGTTTTCCTTCTATTGTTATAGCAGATTCAATGTGAGGGTGAAATTTTGATTTTGTAACAATTGATCACTTGACAATGAAATTTGAGTCTGGTACACAATTTTTGACTCTTTAGCTGAATGGAGACTAGTTGGGAGGTAAACATAGCCAAAATACGCATCTCTAGTCCGTCTATAGAAGGTGTGGAACTGCTAAGTTGACACTTGTTGCAGAGTTGAAAATTTCACCCCCATATTGAATCTGCTATAACAATAGAAGGAAAACATTAAGTAGTGAAATAATACATCAAATTGAAGAGAAAACAAAGCTCTACAAATCTACGGTGAGCATTCATTTTTACAATGCATTGTTGGAGAGTTGTAGGCCCTGAAACATAAAAAATAGGATTAAAAGCTGTTCTTTAAACAATTTAACACTTTTAAGAGCGTATATCTCGAAAACTGTTGGAGATATCACAAATCACCACAGAACAAAATTGTAGAGAATTTATCAAGCTTCATTTCTGAATAGTTAGTTATTTCGGTTGAACGCATTTTTCTCAAGATATGAGTGTGTAAGCAAAATATTGGAAAATGCAATAACTTTTAATCCACCCTCATCCCTTTAGCACAAGGAGTAGAGATGGGGAATTTTGATATGTTCACCCCCTAACTGGTCCCAACAAAGCTCCAAATTCAAAAATTATGTTCAAAACATTCTCTCCAAATTCCTTTGTCAATTGGTCTATTTTTGCTTAACTGAAGATCTCACACTCAACACTGTAGCTACTGCAACAGTCGTGAGGATGTGCGTAAACTTTTGAAATTATACTTCAAATTGAAGAGAATTTGATGCTTTAGAAGCTCATGATCAGCATGGATTTTTCCCATCAATATTCAAAAAGTTATAAGAGCAAAAAATTAAGAAAAAAGTGTTTTTCCAAAAAAGTCACATCTTTTAGAGCGGATATCGCAAAAAGTTGAAGAGATAGAAAAACTTGTTATATCAATATTGTAGGAAATTATGTAAGCTTTAATTTCTTATAGGATAGTCATGTCTGTAAAATGCTTAATTTTCGAATTATATGCGAGAAACCAAAAAATGGTACCTTGAACTTTTGATATGTTTACCTCCTCACTACCCTAAACTGAACTGCGGGGTCAAAAATTGTCTTCCAAACTTTTCCCTCTATTCCCTTTTTTGGGCATTCATTGCCTGGACTATACGGTCGTGTTTCTATGTGAAAGTGCATAAGTAAGTGCTAACCTAAAATCTGTGAACTACTATCGATATATCAAATGTAAAAATCGATATATTGGCCAATGAGTATCGATACTTCTGATATTCTGCTGATTATTCGAGGCACAGTCGAGGGTCGAGGTTATATTATAAATCATCAAGTTTTTTAAATCGAATAATTGATCAATCTGTTGTGTTTCTTAGTAACTGCAGACAACTGTTTTGTTTTATTTAGAATTACAAATCACAGTTCTATCCTAGTCTTCTTCTGAAAAATAATCTTTATTATCCTTATTAGCTGTCTACTTCTTCAACCTGATTGTAGGTTCATTCTATTTTCAACTTATAATCAAGTAAAGTACTGTAAACATACATAACCAAACTTTTTCGCATTGTAATATTTTTCTCTCAAATCTTATTAGAATTAGGATACAATAGCATACTGTTTTTTAATTCAGTACTAATTCCAGTCACTTAATTTAATTCCTCAATTCTCTCCTTGTTTTAACTCTCTTCTTGAGACCAAAATGAAATCATAAGTGCATAAGTCCATCTCGAACCTAACCTTAGTTGCTATCCTAGAGCATTTTTTGTTTGTAACGGTATTCAAATTGTTTCTAATTGTGATAAGTGTGTGTATAAGTGTATAATTTGTTGTGTCATCTTTTTTATTACTAGAATTTTTTCATACTAGTTAATTTTCATGAGATTTACATTTTTACTTGTATTTTTATTATCGATGAGCATTTTAAAAGTTTATTACCAATAAAAGATAGAAGGAATCGATATCACACATTATTGTTGTAAGCAACCAGTCCTGACTGTTTATATAATTTTGTAGCATCCACTAAACGTTTATAAAAGGTGTAGCCTACAGTATTATTTCTACTATGTTTTTTTTAATTCTTCAATGTAGCCTACAGTAGTAAGTAAAATTATTATAAACTTAATACATGGGCATACTGTTTTTTAATTCAGTACTAATTCCAGTCACTTAATTTAATTCCTCAATTCTCTCCTTGTTTTAACTCTTCATGAGACCAAAGTTGTAAATTACAAAGTTGTAATTTTCAACCTTATAAAGTTCACTAGGCTACTTGTCTTTGCAAAGTAGTAGGTCGTGCTGATAATTACGGTGGTAATAACATACTGTAATACATTAAGTTCATCTTTATTGAAGCAATGATAATGTAGTTTAATTCTATCCAACAACATTATTGGATCCAACTTACAGTTGAAAATAATTAGTTTAAAATATTCAGTTGAAAATAATTTTGTACGATATTAAGTTTGTATTTTTTACAATTAAACTAGAGTGAGAGGTTGGAAAAAAATTATTGTTTGATTATGATAGGTACTCTATAATATAATAAATGAAAGAATTGGCTTACGTACTTACGGGATAGGAAATTTATGAATGAAGCATTATCACAGCTGAACTACTGGACTGATCAACTTGAAATTTTGCATATAGATTCTTAATTTACCAAGGATGGTTATAGACCTATTTTAAACTCTTTCAGTACCTAGGTCATTTTTCAGTTTGTCAAGTTTTTAATTACACCCTAGCAGAGCATGGGTTACCTACTAATCACAAATGATTGATGTTATAATTTCTTTTTTCTAGGTAAAAGCATAAAATACTGGATTTTATGTCGACGAACTATTGATCTATGCAATGTCAATTTCCAGTCATAAATTACTGGATAAAGAGACAAAGGCTTCTGTTGCACAAGATGAAAATGGTGCAGCTGGTGGGGCTTTCAATACTCATAACCGAGAAGAGTTCTACAATAGGTTAGGAAACACTGATAATGACCACACTAATGAAAATACAAGAATCGCGTGCAGCTCGCGAGCTGGCAACTCCAACTATTCGTGGAGTCGTGAGAATAGGTAAGTTTCTTTAGAATGAACTTTATCCAAGGAAGTATCTCATCTTATTAATATATTTTCAATAAATATGAAATTATTTGCTATAACAAGCTCTTATATAGGTTGTGGACACTCAGAGAGCGATTAGCAGTCGAAGCTGTCTTAGGAGGATTTAGATATGGATATCCATTTATAGCCTATATCCATAACTATTCCCTCACCCTTCTATACCCCTATATCTATGGAAATGTATAATGAAAAGAAGCAATGTGCATGTCCACCAAACTCGAGGTGCAGAGAATTTAGATATACCCCGTGGCAGATTGACTGGGACTCGGAAAAGTTTCCACATAGCAGCAATCATCTCCCCAAGTTTGTAAAGGATGCTAAGAAAAACATTTCCAATGCAAGATAACGGAGCAACTTACTGTCGGAACGGCCCATCTGTTACTGACAGAGCTGAAGGATAAGCCTTCATTCCTCTGCCATAGAGATCCACTGCCATAGCAGAATCTAAGGGGAGGTATTCCAAGATTCCTTGACTAAGTCTATCTGGTTTTCCCAGCCAATGACAAAGAATTCAAGTATAAAGTGAGTATAGTATGTTTCTATACTCGAGGCTGCTGGAACTTGGAACACCTGTCCACTCTCTGTGTGCATACACCAAAAATTAAATCAAATTTTTATTGAATCAAGTTTTTAAAGTCAAAAATTGCAAAAAATATATTGTTTTATCAATTTATAAGAGTTATACTTGAGTTATATTCCTAAGAAAATTGGCCTACTTTCTTACCAATTTGTTTGAATTCATAATAATAAAGTATTAACTTTATTTAACTTAAACTGTTTTTTTACATTATATTCGGTTTTTAATCAAATCAAATTCAAAATTTCTAGTTGATTAATTTCTAGACTGAAAAATGGACTCAAATCAATTCAAGTGGATAGCATAACCTATATTTTTTATTCATTCATAACTCTACCTTCAATGTATTATCATTCATACCATCATCATCACCTAGGCTTGAAATATTTCTAGGAAGTCGCCTTTGTAAAATAATAAATAAATTAATTGCATAACTTATTTTATTTTAAAACATTGAATGTTTTCATCAAGCTATCATTCTTAAATAAAAACCAAGATCCCTTGAAATACTATCTAGAGCGACTAAGGGCCTCATTTCACATTGATGAATATGATCTTATATCTGATCAAAGATAATATCAAATATTACATGAAATAAAAGTTAAAAAATGTTACTTTGTTCTTTTATTTTTATATAAATACGAGTAGCCCTTACCGAGAAAGTGAATATCTGATCAAAGATATGACCTATTAGACCATCAAATCATCAAAGATTTGACCAGTTATACAATCATATATGTCTAACCGTATTATGAGCCCCTAATCCATCAACTCTACAGTCAACTTGGTTCATATAAAACTGCTTTCATCACAGTTTAACCATTTTTGTGTTTTCCAGACAACATAATTCAAACGAGGCATTCAAGCGAGGCTCAGGGCTGTGTGGTCTAGTCAATCCGAACCGAATCTGCTTCATGAATTGTGTGGTACAGTGCTTGGCTCATTGTCCGCCTCTAGCTGACTACTTCCTCGATGATCGTTACATGCGGGAACTGAATCTGACAAATCCGCGAGGCACCAAAGGAGAGATGGCACGAACGTTCGGCGTATTGTTGAAGAATATGTGGAGTGGCGAACACAAATATCTTCTAGCTAGAGATTTCAGGGTAGGTATTGTATGTTTCGATTCCTTAGCGCAGAGTCTCAGTATTATTGTTTCAGTGGGCATGGTATACTGCTTCACTGTTCACTCAATACAATATCGGAGACCGAGCTTCGCTCTGGAGTACAAAAGCATAAAAAATTTATTACAAAAGAAGAAATTATAATAACTTTCATAGATCATACAGAAATGTTCTATTTAATCACAGTAAATTGAGATTAATTCCCAGAGGAATGCAAAAATTTCCCTCACAAAGGCCCGGTTGCACAAAAGCGGTTGAATTTTAATCCTAATTAATTTCACGTGAACAAAATCAGAGAAGACCATTTCAAAAAGATGGATCTACTGGAATTAATCAGGATTGAAAATAACCCGGCTTTTTTGCAACCGGCACTAAGTATTTGATTGAATCATTAAAAAAGTTCAACAGATGAGTCATAATTTTGACACAGTCCCACACACATGAACTCCCTCACTCACTTCTATCCTTAGACCAGTTATAGGTAGAATAGACACGCTGGGAAGTCTAGCCTCTGAAGCCAACATCTACTGCCATATCGCCAAATCGTGACGTCATCATCGGATAGAAAACTTTCAGATTGTGTATTTCAGAAGGATGTAAATTATTATTCATCAAAGTGGTAAACTCCCGCTGGAATAGACACAATCTGCTATGGAAAACAATGTAAACAAACTCTACAAAAAAGTAGTACAAAATCACGATTTGGCGATATGGCAGTAGATGTTGGCTTCATCGACTTTCAGTATGAATATACAATGAGCCGTGTCTATTCTATAACTGGTCTAAGCTTCTATCATCAACAGACGACGAAATAATAATTATTATCAGCTGTTTTTCCAAGGATGAATAATAATTATCCTTTTAATGACCTTCAGCGAGTTTTCCCTGGGATGAGACTTAGTGCAATCAAATTTGTATATTATAAACCTACTATGTTCTGAATTTCGTGAGAATCGTTAGAGCCGTTTTTGAGATCCGGTGAAATACAAACATATAAACATCTAAATATATAAACATCTAAACAGAAATTGCTCGTTTAATAGTATAGGATAATGGACATCAATTGCAAACTTTGCTCTGCTTAATTCTTCAACTGAACCGCTATGTTCTGGTATGGGCTATTTCTGTGTTGATCTCATGATTTGGTCCACACCTGAGAGCGATCTACCTCCAGTTTTGACTGAGGATTGAGACTGGAGACCATAGAGTAGAGATACCGTTCAATGATTAAATATTACCTAATCTTCAACTTCCAACGATTACCTAGATTATCTGTCTCTCTGCTCGAGACCGATCTCACTACGTGTTTAAATTTCTTACATAATATCATAGAGAAACGATAGCATAAGTAGATATCCCATGGTATAAGGCGTTTATGTCGCAACTTTTACTGTTTTCTCAAACCCATAGTTAACGTAGTTCTTTCCCATGCAGCTGTGTGACGCTGGTAGTCTCTGGAAGAACCAGCTAAAATAGCAGCATAGAGAAACAATAGCGTAAGTAGATATCCCATGGTATAGGGCGTTTATGTCGCAACTTTTACTGTTATCTCAAGCCGATTACTGTTGGTTATTGTCGATTTTTACTGTTTTGACCGGCTAAGAGTGTATGAAAGGCACAATATGAGAGACTACCAGCGTCATAAAGCTTTACAGGAAAGAGCTACGTGGACTATCAGCTTGAGATAATAGTGAAAGTTGCGACATAAACGCCCTATACCATGGGATATCTACTTACGCTATTGTTTCTCTATGATAATATGTACTCTTACTAAATGCTAATAAATAAATAATAATTTTATTACTAAATGCTAATTAATTGTAAATGTTTGTTGATAGATGCATGCCGAAAAGTTCACTAATCAGTACGACCCGTTCCAACAAGAGTTTGACGCCCAGGAGTTTCTCACCTTTGTTTTGGATAATCTCCATGAGGATCTGAACAGAGCCAAAGAGCATAAAGGAGGCATCACCATTGAAACTGAAGGTCGTCCTGATCCGGTAGGTGCTTTTTACAGTTTTTAATGAATTTTACATTTAAACATTTACAAAATGTTCGTTCTACTGATGCCACATTTTTAATATCATTTTTATTTTATTTTACTTTTTTATTATCAAATCATCTGTTGACCACCTTTAAAAGGGCTATGTAGATTTGTTAATCAGTCCTAGTCTTAGATTTATCTAATCAGTCTTACTTGCTCGCAATGAGCCGTGAATTCCGCAATTGAATATGCGAAGACATTCAATAATTCATTTAAAATTCAATAATTCATTTGTCTAATTCGGCAATGAAAGATTGTGCAGCCCATTAAAAATCCGACTAACATATTCCACAAAATTGAATGATTCTTTGAAGAATTACGAGGGTAAGTCGATTATTATCCGCAATATAGGTGTATTTTTCTTTATGTTGGTTGGACTGTTGATTTGCATCGATGATTTATTCTTTGTTCATTTGTGCTCATATCTAGGCTAGTTTCAAACAGATATTTCAATTCCATCATCACTGGCATGCTGTTAATTGTGGCAGCTACACTATTCATTTGCACCAAATAAGAGTATAACGATTAGTGGGATCAACCGTTTTTCGTGGTAGTTCAATAAAATGAACTTTGCATGCTCATTGAAGAAGAGAAAGTTTGAACTTTCTTTATTGAACTGATCTAATGATGAATTACTTTATTTGAAATGGTTTGTTTGTAGGAGTTGGCCAAGGAAACATGGGATGTGTACTTGAAGAGGAACGATTCGATAATAGTGGACCTGTTCCACGGTCTGTTGCGGTCGAAGCTGATCTGCCCGAACTGCGAAACGGTGTCCGTCAAGTTCGATCCGATGTGCTTCCTGTCGCTGCCGTTGCCTGTCGACAAGGAGAAAGTCTTCAAGGTAACAAAAACACTCATCGATCGTCCACATTCTAGATTATCTATAATATAATAAATGGAAGAATCGTCTTGCACATGTACTGGATAGGAAATACACGAATCACGTCCATCATTACGTCTGAACTACTGAACTGATTAACTTGGAATTTTTCATCTTCTGCTTCCTGTAGTGCACTATCCGTTTCGGACGTTGGCGACCAGCAGGGCAAGTCTGACTCTATCAACAGCAATTCGGAAAAGTTCAACAGATGTCTTCCCGGTCCATTCCCAAAGGTTGTGTAACCAGGATATCCTTCGTCTTCCTGGTCCTCTCCTTCCATCTATCTTCCCCAGCATGATGAGCTGCATCAAAGAGTATCTGGATTTATTTCTCATTATGTGTCCTGAGTAGCCTATTGAAGTTTACGGATCTAAAGGCCGGTTTCCGAGCTCGGGATTTAGGTAAGTTCTAGACTATAAACAGCTGAAGTCAGAAATTGGCTTTCCAAAACTGGGCGTAGTCGCAGTAAATAGTTGCAGCAAAATATTTTTTTCTCATTTCTATAATTGGAAACGTTTTTCCTTGGCGAAATGAAACATTCCTAAATAATTCAAAATAGCTGAAACTTTACACTATTTTCTCTTTATTTCATTTTGTGTTCAATTTTCTAGTTATTCGAAATTTAATTTAAACGTGGCTTTGAATATAACTAGGACTACGCCCCGTTTCGGAAAGCCAATTTTCTGACTCCAGCTGTTTAAAGACTTGAACTTAGCTGAATCCCGAGCTCGGAAACCGGCCCTTAATGGTGTTCAGAATTTCTTTAGATTTCTTCATCCGTCTTAGAACTTATTTATTTGTAACATGCTATGCCCATGATATTTCAAGCATTCTCCAAGCATAATTCAAAAGCTTCAATTTTCTTAATCATTTTCTTGTTCAATGTCTATGACTCTGCTCCATACATAGCCCAGTCAATGAAGGTCCAAAAAAGCAGTTTTGATCCGAAAATTAAATAAAAGCTGAATTTCCCAACATCGATAGAACCCTCCCAGAGGGTCATTCTCCCAAAAGTCCCAAGAAATCCCCTTGGAGCTTTCCGCCCCAGCCCCCTAAAACATGAAAAATGCAGGTAAACACGGGAAATCAATTATCTCTGTAACCATTGATCGGAAACAGTTCTATTATATGCCATTCGATTCGTTACATTATGGACTACAATATTAGATATATTCATTTTTCCAATAAAATTAACAGTTTTCTTGATAAAATAATATATATGTAAAAATTTAGGGGGTTTGTGATTTGATTTTTTTGTTCTCTTCGATTAACTTCGAAACAAGTAGTTTTAAAGGAAAATGAGCCGAATAATTAATATAGCCACTCTCATTGCAAATCCATTGATGTATATTGTTATGTATTTGCGATTCGATTTGACGCTGTGGAAGGGGAAACAGTCGACGCGGAACGGCGCGGCTGACTCTCTTAGCCATAGTAAACAGCAAACTGGAAATCAATTATCTCTGTAACCATTAATCGGAAAAAATCTATCATATGTCATTCAATTCGTTAAATTGAGGACTAAAATATTAGTCGTATTTATTTCCTCAATAAATCAAACAGTTTCCTTGATAAAATAATATATATGTGAAAATTTAGGAGTTTTTCGATTTGATTTTTTTTCTCCGATTAACCTCGAAGCAAATAATCTAAAAAAAATAAACAAATAATTAATGTAGCCACATTCATTGCGAATCCATTGATGTATATTGTTATTTATTTGCGATTCGATTTGACGCTGTGGAAGGGGAAACAGTCGACGCGGTACGGCGTGGCTGACTCTCTTCACCATAGTAAACAGTAAAATACAGTAGTAGGCCTACTGCTTTCTAAGTTGCATCTTATTCACACTATGGCGCTCGAAACAATCAATTTTGTCTATTGTTTTGACATGCGATGAAACTAATTTTTCACATTTTAATTCTCTAAAATCATTTTGTTGTTATGTGCTAAATCATGCATTCTATGACAGACAAAGATATTGTTTGCAACCGACAAAATATTCATACTATTCCATAATATAATACATATTTGTAATATGTGTGTATGATCATAATTCTATGCTAAAATTTATCATAAGTTATGAATGTCAAAAACTGAGATAAATCATAGATTACAATAGTGTTAACAGTGGCAATTTCTTGAAAAATCATAGCGTGCAGTGTTTGCTGTTTTCTACAGTTAATATTCTCCAAGCCAGGTTGATAATATACCTTCAGTTGAGCCAAATATATATGACGGCTGAGGCATAAAAAATTTTATACATTGGGCTTGTTGAGTTGAAACTTTCTATTATTCTCTCTGTAAAGTAGCTTATCTTCTGTTCTTACTAGTTGAATCTACATTATTTAGACAGTCCAATATGAAAATTCAGTAGATTCTAAAGATGAAAGCCATGCAAACATACAAATTAAGGAAGAGTAAGCATGCATGAAAGGTAGGAAAATCATGAAAGTGTTTCACATTTAACCAAAGTACCCTACCGTATAAGATTAATTTGAAAGATGATTCATCATCTTCTATTATTTTTGTTAACATATCGATTTTTCACTTCCACTCGCATCTTGTCATTTATTACACAAGGTTGGCAGAAGCTTTTCTTTATGTCGATTAATGTTGATTGAAATTGATTTTGATTAGGGCACCAAAAGAATAGATCATTTTCTATTTGAAGCATTCAAATTAAATCTATTGATCATGATTTCTTAAAACTTAACATTCACAGATTTAGTTGGGTGAAGCTATTTGAAAAATGTACCTGATTATCAATTTCATGGTTTTTATACCATTCCAGTTCATTGTGATCATTGAAGGGTTGAAGTGATGAGTTAGTTCAAGTAAATTCTAGTACACAAGTATATTGTGCTTATAATGGGCTCTTCTTTATTTTCTATCGATGTTATGCACCAGTAGAGAAAATTTAAAATGTTGGTTTTACATTTTATAAGCTTTATAAATAATATAAATTAACGGTAATATAAGTTTGATAAGTCCAGTATTAAATTAATCGATGTTGATTTTCATTGTATCGCTTTGTATCAATGTTACTTGCACTGTTTGCAATTCATCACTATTCTCTCAAGAATTAGTTTTTTATGAATTTCATGATTTGAAAATTGAAATTCAAATGCTATTTGGATGACGTTTACATTCCACTGGTTTTTTTTTACAATAATTGTTACGTTGAAGATTGAGGCAATTCAATCCATTTGGAAGTAAATGGAAATCACAGTGCGATTTGAACCGTGGATAGTAACTGTGAAATTCAGTTGCTCAATTCAATATCTGAAACTAGAGTTATCAAATTGTGTTACCTCTGACTCTTATGGAGAAGGCACCCTTAAATTAATATAATAAATTCTGTGAGCAAACAACGAAATCCTGATTTTTATCATGAGCATGGTTAAATCAAGAAAATTGTAATATTTTTTAGAGTATTGAAAAGTGAAAATCTATATACAGCGCATGTCAAAACAATAGAAAAATTAATTGTTTCGAGCGCCATAGTGTAAATGAGATGCAATGTAGACAGCAGTATTATTCTGTTTACTATGGTGAAGGGAGTCCCCCTTCCACAGCGTCAACTTGAATCGCAAATACATAACAATATACATCAATGGATTCCCAATGAATGTGGCTACAATAATTATTCGTCACATTGTTCATTAAAATTACTTGCTTCGAAGTTAATCGGAGAAAACAAAAAAATCAAATCGAAAAACCCCTAAATCTTTACATATATTATATTTTATCAAGAAAACTGTTAATTTTATTGAAAAAATGAATAAAACTAATATTGTAGTCCATAATGTAACGAATCGAATGGCATATGATAGAATTGTTTCCGATCAATGGGTACAGAGATAATTGATTTTCCGTGATTACCAGCATTTTTCAACTTTGAGGGGGGCTAGGGGGAAAAGCTCCAAGGGGATTTCTTGGGACTTTTGGGAGAATGACCCTCTGGGAGGGTTCTATCGATGGTAAAAGATTCAGCTTTTATTTATTTTTCGGATCGAAAAAACCTTCATTGACTGGGCTAACAGGAAAATAGAGAAGATGTAACACCTCAAAAGTCAAATTTATGTTGCAACTGTAACATCATGGCTCTTGAAAACTTTGTTCATTTTGTTGAAGGCAGCTGTTGCTCTGGATAAGCGTGTCTTAATCTCTTGTGTCATGTCCCACTTTTCATAAAATTAGCATAAATATTCTCAGTTTATGAAGGATGGACATCCATAGGCTTATTTTTATTGATATTATTAATTCTAATCAAATAATTAAAAAAAATTTATTCAATTTGTGATTCAAAGTTTACGGAACCATAAAAGCCTAACCAAACAGGGCTTTCTTCAAGTGACTTGGTAGCTTAGTTCGAGACATATCAAACCCACGGACATTTTTTTACTGGAAATTTCCAACTCAAGATTATCCACGTTATTTTTAACAAAATAATGAATAATTATTCTATTTTGGTATGTTTCCTGGACTTAAGGAGATGGCATTTTACAATACCAAATTTTTACCAGTGCAAAGCACTAGTTACATGCAAGTCATCAACCAGTACAGTCAACGTACTACCAACTTATTGAAATTTGCCAGCTCTAAATAGTGTTGGGGAATCATTCTTAACCTAACAGAATTGGAAGGAAACTGATTTCACTTAGCAACTGCAATCTCCGTTTTTTAGGTATCCCATACAATGTCAATATTCTTTTATTGATACACAATCATTTTCTAAAATAATTTGGTGGAAAACCAGCAGGCACAGCCCAAAACAAATCTTGCATCCCTATGCCAGAGTACCAAAACATAGTGGAGCGGCGAAGGTAACTTCAAGCTTGAGGGAGTTGAATGTAATGTATGTATTTATTTATTTACATCTTTAGAAAAATTACAACATATAGAGGCTTACAGCTTTATGCCAAAATAAGCCTCATTGAAAACCAATTGTTTACACAAACAGAAACTAAATCAATAAGAAAGAATGGCGGCCCACATATTGGAGCGGTATGTTTTGAGTAAAAGCTTAGTGGAGCGGCGAAGGGCGAAGGTACCTTCAATCGAAAATCGGCGTTGGAATGTGTTGAGCGCCGATGCAAGCGGGAGCTTGTAGCTTGTTTATTGTGGTTCACATTAATAAATAAATCTAATCTAACATTGAGGTGGAGAAATTAAGGAAAGAATATCCAAGTTAGGTAGCTGGTTGAAGCTTCTATTTTTAATAATAATAATACATTTATTCCCATTAATATACAAACAAACAATCTAATCTATAAAATGTACATACTATTAAAAAATACAATATATGAAATTTACTACGAATATAAATAAATTGATTTTTTTTCGGAAATTAACCTACTCAACTATGGGAAACCCATTGGACTAGAACAGTTGTAGTAGTGATACATTTAGAGTGGGGGTGCAAATACATTGGGTAAGTGAGCTCACATATTGTTCGAAATTATGTTTTCTATATTAAATCCTCCAGTCGTTGTGATCCAGTTGTAACGGTGCATTTAAATTTTCTTGAGTTTTATATTATCTTGATGTGTACAGGAAGTAAGTTGAATTATGGTGTAATGGGGTATTTAAATTTGGAAAATATTGGGGTTATATTATGTATGGTATTGTGATGGTATTATAAGGTTGTGAGAACAACCCTAGACATTATGGTAACAATTTATAATAGGGGAATCGCTTGGCTTGCGAGAGGTTAAATTGATCTAACTCTATAACTCATGAGAAAGGAACTATATTTTAAAATAATAAACAAAACAGTTATATTTTGGAGAACTAAGTAATCGATTTAATCAAATTGTAACTCAAAATGAAACTGGAAACTTAAATAAAAATAATATTGAGAAAACTTTTTAAACAAACAATAGAATAATTACAGGATTTGCCTTCAATAAAAAAGATGAATAATATATAATAATAAAATTGATAATATTAGCTCACTGAACTCACTGAACCAGGAAAATGGTGTCTCGGAAAAGAAGGGTAGAGCCGGGCCCGATTATCTGCAGTAGATAGCTCCAGGTCCCGTCCTCGTAACCGACTGACTAGAGCCTCTCATTTTTTCCATAATTTTACTTGTCATGAATTTTCACCGTCGTCAACAATTTATCTATTCATTGTGAAAATTCATGACAAATAATAAAATTATGTAGTTCTATTACATCCCCGGGTCCCCCTAAACTTCGGCCCGAAGTTATCGAAAAAACGGCATCTCTCTAAGTTAATTTTTACACATTTCAATAATATTTCAAAAATTAAAGTCAAAATTACCGCAAGCTAAAATTATTATTATTATTATTCACAATATTATTCTAATTGGATATTTATATGTAACATAACTTTCAATGAATACCTTAAATCTATGTAAGTGCCAATTCATAAGCTAAATGCAAGTGATATAAATTACATTATAGTGAACTAATTCCTAAAAATCAAACTTAACACATCAATCAACCTCAAATCAACAATTCAATACATCCATATCTGAATAAGAATTGAATGGAAAAAAAATTCAATTATATTGATGAATAAAATTAAACCTACAAAATCTACGAAAGTAATAAAATTGAATCATAATGCAAAAATTAAACATCAAGTCCGAATAGTATTCGAGTAAGCAAAATAATATTGTGGACCTTGAAAATAAGAATAATAATAATAATTGAAATAGTTTATCTTCTAATCTGGGAAAATATTTGAATCGATAGCATAAAAGAGTAAATGGATACAATAATAGTGAATAAGTAATTATTATTTGCATAGTTTCCTATATCCTAACCCATTATTTTAATGATTTCATTACATACTACTTTACTAAAACACAATATATTCTTAAAGCTCCTGTGGGTAGTCCACAATTGGAGTACGTTTCGGGACTCTCAGTTGATTTGCTTTCTTCTTAATATAATTTTGAAGACATAAATACAAGAATATAACAGTTATCAGTGTTTGCCAGACAATAATAATATAAATGATCAGTTTATTGTTCACCCCTAACAAATCAAAGTTATTTGGCATTTCAACATGATGGAAAATATCTTCTGAGAATGAGTTGTGCTCAAGAATGAGAAGTGCCAATTTTCATTTAAGATTTCCGAAAGGTTTAAGTACTGAGGCAGAGTCTCATGTTTAAAAATTGGGATGCTCAATTTAGATAAATTTGTCCACATGTGAGGAATTAAGTTATTAATAGCTGGAGAAGGATGGGAACGGGAGTCGCAAGGATAAAGAGTGCTTATCAGTACGTCGCCGTTGTCGTCTTGAAGTTCGCAGTTGCAAGGGATGTGGAGTGATAGGGTTCCTGGACTGCTGCTTGGGACCTCAGTTGTTGAGTTTTTACAGCGAATTGTCGTCTTTTTGCCGGTGTTGTGGAATAGGAAGGTGTCTTCTCGTAGGCGAGTGATTAGGGTTTGATTGTCAGTTGCTTTACAATCAAATTTGCAGACTTCTCGTAGCTCCGATACGTCTGCTTCTGATGTTAGAAGGTGGAGACAAGTGGCTTGGGTGGCGGAGTTCGACATCTTTTTCCTCGGAATCAAGCAGAGGCCTTTCTGCTTGAACTGGCAATCGTCTTCTTCGTCATCTGACAGGATTTGCAGTTTATTTTCTTCTCTAAGTATCAGGTGATGTTGGGAGGTCAAACGGCAGGTATGACCATTCCAATGAAGCGGGATAGATTGCAGGTGGAATAATGAAATAGTTGAATTTTTCTTCTTTATTGGTATTTTGAGGGTAACCAATAGTTCGTTGTCGGATTTTCTGCAGGATGTTAGTTTCAAGTTTCGAATTTTATCGTTGTCTTTTGTTGATATGGTGAAGTTTCTCTTGTTTATTTTCTTTTCGAGTTCTTGAAGTCGATTGTTTAGGTCTTCTTTTGAAATGACGTGATGAGAAAGTTGTTGATTGTAGCATCTCATGTCGATTTCATTGTAGTTGTTAGATAGAGTCATCATATACATGAAAATAGTAGTCCTCAGTTGTGTTTTCAGTACATCGGTTGTAGTATTCCCTTTCTGAAACTTATTCTGTTGGGTGAATGATTCTTGCCAAAGAATAAGGTCATGCTTCATGTTGTTCAATACTTTCTTCACGTTCTCTGCCATGCCGTTCATCTTGCGTGTGTTGTCTATCAATTCGACATGTTCAGCGTGAACGAAGTCTTGAAGATTACTGAGATGAGAAGTGATGTCGGTTTCGGTTTTCACGTATGCGCCCAATTCTTCGTCGGTAGCTACTCCGCAACACCAGTTTAGGACCGCCCCGATCGTATCGATAGAGCGTTCGCGGCGTGGTAGTCGATTTTCGCTCTCAGCTGGAGTGTTGTCGTCATCGCTGCCAATGTAAATGCCGTCTTGTAGTTGTAGAAGTTGCAGCTCCGTTCGATGAATCTGATCAAATACTGCACACTCCGATGAGGAAGGGAAAGGACATGAGTCAATTTTTAAAGGAGTACTCAGAAGGTTCCTCATAACAAATAAAGGATTTGACCTAGGAATACTGAATGTTATTGGAACTGTGGACTCGTAAAATACTACATTGTGAATTTCTTTAAATAGAGCTCCGTGAAAAAGAGAAATTTCTTGAGACAATACCGTACAACATATTTCTACAAATGCTAAGGAACAAAGTATTATGGTATTCATATTAAAAATATTATATCAGTTAGTACTCTATATTAATCTATCAATGAACAGTTCGTATAAGATATCAATTTTATAAACAATAATTACCAGTTAAATCCCCAAAAACCCTACAAATAGATTATGTAAATGGTCAAATTAATAGCTATTTCTTATATTCCAATCGTAATCACCTACTGGAATTGATTATTTCATTAACATCAATACAGATAATATTGTTATTAAAATATACGTTTTCACATAAATAATCTTATAAATAAATAAATTATTATATCAAGAATCATCCGTTTCTGAAAAAGAGAAACATTTTATTACATACGAGTCAAGAAAATAATATTCAAGCATAAATCGTATTTGATGATTTTCAAATAGCATTCATTCATAAACAAAAACGTGAGAACAATTCACATCTTTTAATAATGAATCATCGTTAGAATGTCTAGTAAAATTGTCTATCAGAGCTCAATTATATTTCATTGTTTCATCGAAGTAGAAATCCAATCAATTAATTGATTGATTGAAAACTGCATACTATTGTGATTTGAGAATCATCTCGATATTTAGTCGTGAGAAAATGGATTTGATCGCTTCACAAGTCAATACTGATCTCGCAAACAAAATTCTCTAAAAATTCAGTTGTAAGCATGATATTGTTTTTCAATGATTTGGAAAATAAATAAATTACATGAATGTTTCATCTCGATTTCTTCTCATCAATTGTCTTTTAAATTAATGAAAGGCAAAGATTTAGGATGAGCGAGGTATAATTGCTAGCATAAAGAAAAGTGCTGGAATAAAGAATACAGTTAGACAATAGAACAATAAACACTTAATTGATGGGATCTCGTATGAAATATTTTTTCAATTTATCTACATGAAAAGCTACATTTTTATAAGTACCTCGTAGCGGAAAAAATATCTCATAGACTTCATCTGTTACTTTCTTTACTACTTCATATGGGCCTGAATATTTTTTGACTAATTTCCTAGACTGTCCTTGTCTTACATCAGGATCGTGGACCATAACTAAATCTCCTGGTTCAAAAATGCAATCTGTTCTATTCCTATCGTAATAGTATTTCTGTTTTTCTTGTGCATCTGATAAGATTGATGGTATCTGTTCTCGCACTTCTTTAAGATTTGCTAATCTCGCGTCTAAATGATAAGTGACGTCGTCATTTTCGGGAAAGATTTTCAAATCTAAAGGAGTAGTGGCTTCAAAACCGTGCAATAAGAAAAAAGGTGTATATTTCAAAGAGCATTGTTTCGAAGTATTGTATGCGAATAAAACTTTCGGCAGCATTTGTACCCACAATTTCCTATTATCGGCTACGTAAGCTGTTAGCATCTCTTGAATTGTCCGGTTGGCTCTTTCGGCCAGACCTTGACTTTGGTGGTGACTTGATGATCCTAATATGTGTTTGATTCCAAGCTCAACCATAAGGTCATCGACTTTTTTATTTACAAAATGTGTACCTCTATCGGATCGAACTTCTTTTGGAACGCCAAATCGGTATATTAATTTCCATAAGCATTTAGTGGTATTATTTGCGTCGGCGTGTTTACAAGGTTCAGCTAAAATATATCGGGTCGTTAAGTCAACAATCGTTAGAATGTATGAATAGCCCATTGAGCTCTCTAACGGACCGATGTAGTCCATCATGATACTTGAGAAAGGCTTACTATCACACTTGATGGGTGATAAGAAACCTTGAGGCTTCGTAGTAGGGGTTTTTCTCTCTTGGCAATTTTTACATGATCTTACATAATTCGCAATGTTTTCATACATATTTTCCCAATAATATTTCGATGATATTTTCTCATGGGTTTTATAAATGCCGGTATGTCCACCTGTTAAGGAATCATCATGGAATGTTTCAAGGATTTTATTGATAAGAGATCGGGGTACGAGAAGTTTCAATTGATTGGTATGCCCATCAAATTTCTTCAGATAGACAATGTCTTTTTCGATCGTGTATTTTCTCGCCTTTCTAATCGTAGCTGTATCACTATGATTAGGGTTTCGTATTGCATCATATATTTTTCTTATACTCTCATCATTTTTCTGTAAAGTCTTTATGTCTATTTCTTCTATTTCGAATATATTGTAGTTTTCGTCCTTTGTGAGATCAGTTATATCCTTCTCTAGTGGATATCTACTCAGGGCATCAGGTACGTGCATTTGGGCTCCTGGTTTATATTTCAAATCGAACGTGAACTCCGTTAATTTCATAAGTAACTTACTGACTCGAATACTGGGGTTTTTCCAAGTTTTATAGTATTGTAAACTAGCATGATCTGTGTAGATTGTAAACAATCGGCCAATTAAGTATTGTCTGAAATAATTTACACAATACACTATTGATAGAAGTTCAATCTCTCCTACTGCCCAATTTTCTTCATGTTTTGTCAGTTTTCTGGAAACAAAAGCTACTGGATGTAATTTTCCATTGTCATCAGGCTGCGAGATAATGCCCCCTATTCCAACTCGAGAAGCATCTGTGTGTACCACTACCTCCTTATCATTATTAAAATTCCGAGAATGCGTTCTGCTGATCTTCTTCCCAAGTGATTGGTTTATTCTCGTTATTTTTAGATATCAGATTTGTTAAGGGTCTTGCAATTATAGCGTAGTTTTGAATGAATTTTCGGTAAAATCCACTAAGACCAAGAAATGCTCTGACATCTTTGACAGTTTTGGGTATAGGGTATTTTTCGATAGCTTCCAAGGTTTCGGAAGCGGGTTGTATCCCTTCCTTTGAGACAGTGTGTCCAAGTACTTTAATTTTTCGGTAGAAGAAGTGACATTTAGATGTATTCAATTTTAGTCCTACGTCTTGCAATCTTTTCAAGGTTTTCTCGAGCTGTTGATATTGCTTATCAAATGATTCTCCATAGCTAATGATATCGTCCAAGTAAATCAAAACTCCTCTATACAAATAATCATTGAATACTTGGTTGATTGCTCGTTGGAAAGCATTTGGAGATGTTCTAAGACCAAAAGGTAGTCTTTTGAACGTGTACAGCCCTTTATGAGTTGCAAATGCTACATATTTTCGACAATCTTCGTGTAATGGCTGTTGGAAAAATGCTTGTCTGATATCTAGGGTGGAAAAGTAATCCGAATTGTCAAGAGAATCAAAAATTGTTTGAAGAAGGGGAAGGGGATATCTATCCGGTAATATTTTCTCGTTCAACATTTTATAGTCTACAACCAATCTGAATCCACCGTCTTTTTTAGTAACTAAAAATGCGGGAGAAGCATAATGACTCTGGGTTTCACAAACTATTCCTGCTTTTATCAATAACTCTACTTGTCTGTCTATTTCTGTTCTTTGAGCGATAGGTAATCTGTACGGTGACTTAGCAATGGGTGTGTAATCTGTAAGTTTGAACTTGTATTCGGGTAATTTCGCTTCCTCGAAATCAATTTCGTTTGTTGAAAATAGGTGTTTGTATTTATTGATGAGTCTTTTCGCTTTGGAATTTTGCTCTGGTGTAAGATCTTTATTAATATCTATTTCACAACCCCCTCCATCGAATAGAACAGAGTCTACTAATGAAACAGATTCGTCGTAATTACAAACTTCTCCTTCAATTTCACCAATAATAGTTTCATGCAACAATCTTATATCTTGCCTTCCTAGATTCAAAATTCTAATTTCACTCATGTTTGTTTCAAAATCATCCTCATTCCAAAGCACATGCAATTTTTTATTATGTAATAACGATTCATTTGGAGTAAAATGGGATACTTTGAGCAATTTTTGTGTTAGATTGACTTTGACATTCACGTCTTTTTGAGCGGGGATTATTGTTTCAAGAGCACATTTGACGAAATTTACGGGATTGGGTATGCAGACTTCTTTTGTAATATTTGTTTCAGAATCGTTGTGTAATCTATTTAATGTACAAATCCACTCTTTATCCATGTCTAATTCGACTATTTTACCATTATCGGTCATTGAAATGATGTTATTCTCATAATCTAATTTCATTTTATATTTTGAGAAGAAGGAATTTCCAACAATAATATCGGCCTGTAAGTCTTCAGAAATTACTAAATTTACTTCGAATTTCCTGTCATGTATTTGAATTTCACTCGAGATCATTCCTGTGATCGGCATTAATGAACCATTAGCTACCGATAAAGCAATACTACTATTTTTCAAATGTTTTAGATCATCGCTACTTAAAAGATTTTTTTGAACTATGTTTACGTTCGTACCGGTGTCAATGGTAATTGATACATCTTTTCCTTTGAATTTTCCATTAATAGTAAGTACTGGGACTTGAATTCTTCTCTCTTTAGTCAATGATCCATTCATTCCAAGTTCGTGCTGAGCATGCATTTCGGAAGACAATAGCTGTTTGAAGTTGGTTTCACTTTCTATTTCGTTAGAGCAATTATTTTCACTTTCATTTGAGTATAACTGATTTGGATTGTTCATCTTTCATTGATACAGAAGATATTATATTACATGTGATTTCTTCTTTATCAATTGAATTTGGAGAATAATTATCAAATGGAAATTCAGCGCTTTGTTTTTCAAATCCGGATCCCAAGTTCATATCCGATTCGTCTAGGCTCGGGATCCTGTATTCGAGTTTTTTGATAAGAAAAAACAATCGTCTTTCCAGTGATTATTCCTCTTACAGTATGTACAGAATCTAGTCCTATTAGGGTTGATTGGTGTCCTGTAATTGACTGATGTTGATTGTGTGTAATTATTGTTTGTATAAGGTTGTCTTTGGAAATTGTTCTGATTTGTTTCGTGTGGGAAGACGTTTCCGCTCCTATTTCCAAACTGTCTATTAGGATTAGGATTATGTGATTGTGTGTTTCTGTCGCGATCATTGTAATTATTATTGTTTGAATAAGGTTGTCTTTGGAAGTTGTTCTGATTTGTTTCGTGTGGGGAAAAGTTTCCGCTCCTATTTCCAAACTGTCTATTAGGATTGGGATTTTGTGATTGACCTACATTTCTACTCAAATTTTTCACCACAATACTCAGATCGTTCAATTTCTTTTCTAAAGTATCTACTACATTTATTTTTTGGACAGGCTGTTCGATTGAAGCATTATGCATTCCTAACTTTTTGTCTAGAAGGAAGCGAGATCTTTCATATTTGGCGAGATTTTTCTCTAAATCTTCAACTGATGCATTGTCCATGAAAGCAACATGTTGCAATGCTCCTACGTCTAAGCCTCTCAAAACATATCCTACTATTCTTTTCTCTGACATTTGAGGCTCAAGAATGTGACAAAGTTTTATTATATCTGCTGTGTATTCTGTGTATGTTTCTGTTTTCGAGTTTTTGTCTGGTTGTCTCTTCATGAACAGGGTCTACAAGTTTACTTTTTAAGTGGCCTACTGCATCAAGAAATGTCGCGTTTTCATTTTTATCCGAAAATATGTCGAAAATTGCCAATGCTGTTTTCTTGAGGTAGAGGGGTAAATACAAGATTTTATCATCCTCATCCCACTTATTTATTTTTGCTGCCCTATTGAAGGTTTTCAACCACTCGTTGAAGTCTTCACTCTTTGTACCCCCATAGCTTTCGGGTTTCGCAAAGGGTCTTTTATCATTCCCTGCCATATTATTTTCTGGAATTGGGATTTTTGCTAAGTTATCGGGAGCTACTGTGTCGTAGATGGATTCTTGATTTCTGCCTAGCTTGCCTACTATTCGCTCGTAATCGGCTAACATAGGGAAGATAATACGATCGCGTTGAGACAGGGACCCTAACTTAAGTAATCGACTTAGAGCATCTCTAGCTCCTGAATCGTGGTCCACATAAATACAAACTTTTTTTGCCAAGTCAACAGCGAATCTCAAGTATTCAATATTAACAGATTGAGGGATGTGAATACCTAACTGTTTGCCTAGCTCTAATAATTCTGATTTATCCAGAGATTTTACTTTTAAATCAATAGGTAAACGTAATAATGAAACCTCGAATTCACTAGGTGATTGTTCAGAGTCACTAGAACTAGAGCTACTCATCTCAATATAACAATAATAACAATTATCATATTTACCCTGTACGTTGAGAGAATAGAGGACATAATTATACGAGATCAAACACAGAATATAATAATTATGATAATGACCTGAAATGAAAATGTCAATAGATAATTTGAAGGCTAATCTTGTCAATTAATAAACTCTTTCTCATGAGAACGACGCCCAACACCATGTAATGGGGTATTTAAATTTGGAAAATATTGGGGTTATATTATGTATGGTATTGTGATAGTATTATAAGGTTGTGAGAACAACCCTAGACATTATGGTAACAATTTATAATAGGGGAATCGCTTGGCTTGCGAGAGGTTAAATTGATCTAACTCTATAACTCATGAGAAAGGAACTATATTTTAAAATAATAAACAAAACAGTTATATTTTGGAGAACTAAGTAATCGATTTAATCAAATTGTAACTCAAAATGAAACTGGAAACTTAAATAAAAATAATATTGAGAAAACTTTTTAAACAAACAATAGAATAATTACAGGATTTGCCTTCAATAAAAAAGATGAATAATATATAATAATAAAATTGATAATATTAGCTCACTGAACTCACTGAACCAGGAAAATGGTGTCTCGGAAAAGAAGGGTAGAGCCGGGCCCGATTATCTGCAGTAGATAGCTCCAGGTCCCGTCCTCGTAACCGACTGACTAGAGCCTCTCATTTTTTCCATAATTTTACTTGTCATGAATTTTCACCGTCGTCAACAATTTATCTATTCATTGTGAAAATTCATGACAAATAATAAAATTATGTAGTTCTATTACAATGGTTTGATCTATTTTAAAATGTGAAAGCATTATTCACTCTCAGCTACTTTCCCGCTAAATTTCGTCGTCCATCATGTTTTGATCCTTAGGATTGAAGTACGTTTTCTGCAATTGCCGTTTTCACTCTTACCGATTCCTTGACGGCACGACACGTCAGGACAGGAAGATCTCCAATTGACACTGGTTCTTAATATGTCAACCTAATCAGCCAACTATTCGGCTGATTAGGCTGGCCACTAACGGTAGGACATGCATGCTTGTCATGCACATACACATGTTCATCATGCATGTTTTGTCATCAGAGAGAGAGAGAGAGAGAGAAAGAGAGTCTTCTAACATAAAAAAAGATCAAAACAATACTAAAGTACTTTGCGTTTTTATTGATCTTTCAAATAAGTAAGTTTCTCTGGCGCATCTTGTATAACCACAAATAGAGCATCGAACAGAAAATAAGCAATAACAAACATTTTTGCTCAAAGTGTTTCGCTGTAATGAAGCATCAATGTATGATGACACTTGTATCATGCATGTTTATCGTGCATGTTCTACCGTTAGTGGGCAGCCTAAGATTGTCTTATTGTGAACCAGCCAATCGTTGAGCTTTCTGTCCTGTCGAGGAATCGGTAAGTGTGCATTGTGCGATTGAATTTGTTTTTGTTTAGATCTTGTACGTGCCACATGACCAGACCAAAAACGAGACGCGCTACGAGGTGAAAGCGTCCGAATCGAGTCGTGTGCGCGATCTGTTGGCCAAACTGTCAACTTGGATCGGATGTGAGACTGAGCGCCTGGTGTTGGCGGCCGTCTCCAACCACCACATACACAAGTTCTTCTCGAGGGATGACTCACTGGAGGTGGTGAATGTCGCCTATCGCGCAGGTCTGCATGTCTACGACATACCTGAGGCACACCACCTGTCTCCCGCCCCCGCCACTACCACGCTCATACCTGTCTACCATTGGGAGGTTAGATTCTTCTTATTCATTATTCATACAAATACTATTTTTGCAATATTCTCTAAACGTTTCTGTCATAAGGGGCGTCTACATTACTCACCTTTAACGTGAATTCAATTTGAATTCAAGTTTCCATAACCTCAACAGTATATATACGGTGATTGAATAAACAATCTCAAAGTTTTCTTCGTACCTTTCATACTTATGTATTTAGCTTTAGGTTGGGTTCGTGAGAGACCCTAGGCTTCAGAGACCCTAGATGGAGGAAGCTCCCTACACACAGAGATTCTTCATCAATGAGAGAGCTGCAACGTATCACCAGCAATGGAAAGAGCATGTTAAACGAATGTCAGCTGATAGGCTGTGTTGTGCTAAAAGAACGTAACTTCAAAAAGCTCCTTTTGTATCTTTTCGGATGCAACACGTTGCTCTTGAGAAGATACAAAAGAGCATCTGTTGCTTATGTACCCCTAGATACCTAGATGGAGGAAGCTTCCTTGAAGAGAGCTCTCTACACAGAGATTCTTCATGAATGAGAGAGTTGCAACGTATCACCAACAATGGAACGAGCATGTTGAACGAATGTCAGCTGATAGGCTCTGTTGTGGTGAAAGGACTTAACTCCAAAAAGCACCTTGTGTATCTTTTCGGATGCAACACGTTGCTTTTGAGAAGATACAAAAGAGCATCTGTTGCTTATGGAAAGATACATTTCTAAAAAGCTCCTTGTGTATCTCTTCGAAAAAATGTCCCATGTTTTTGAACGGGTAGTGTCATAGAATACATAGAGAATGGAAATTCGGTTAGTATCCTGGCACAAAAATCCGCAATCTTGTAAGAAAGTTCAACATTGTAATAGTATAGATGGGAGGTTCGGATCACTTTACTGATCCGGATCAATCGATCTCGTTCACTGTCGCGAGCCAATTAGAAGACCAGGATTTTAATTTCCAACAAGATGGCGCAGTCACGTGACGTGTCTAGTATTCGCGACATGTAAAAAGCATTGGTTGGATAGGCGTTTGATTGATAGTTTCCATTCTGTATGTATTCTGTGGTAGTGTAGTCTAGTGGCCCTCTGCCGATAGCCAAAGCTTTAGGACTGTACACAAACATCAAGAAAACTTGACTAATTTAAATGTCCTTTAAATGTGAGTACAATCGTTGATGAGTATTTGAATTTGCGTGTTTAGGTGAAGAGCACCAGTGACACATCAGTGACGGCCAACAATCGAATGACGTCATTTCATCCGTGCCTCTTTGGCACGCCGGCATTGATTTCACTGCCGACGGCTCCCCTCAAGTATGAAACAATACACAGCCTGATAGCCAGCAAGCTCAGTCGCTACATACGCTTCACATCCAACATCAACGATAATCGCCTCAAATCCGAAGGTAACTACTCTATTTCACTATTTCACTATAGGTATTTTACCAATAATAATACACAAGTCATGAAAAACATCACCCTATTGTCTGGTTTCACCAAGACATTGAATCAGGTTCGGTTTTCTACGAGTGCACTGGAACTTCTATGATTTCTAAGCGATAGTTACTATCGATATTCTAGTACTCAATTATTGTAAATCGTACCCGGCTTGATGATCATGCTCAAATGTCGTGAAACTGAGGCTTGGTGAAACCCTTATGTAAAAAAATTTATATAAACTGTAAAAAAATTATGTGAACCCTAATTTATATAAAAAAATGATTGAAGGAGTTTGGAGGTAAAAGTAAAGTAAGAACAGATAAAAATGATCATTATAATGATTGAATCATAATAAATTTTATGAATTATTTATCGGAACAATGCAATGGAAAAAGATGAGAAGATTAACTCAAAAACGTCTTTAGTGCCTGAGAAATAGTATGAAAAAAGAATAAATAATAAAATACTTTGGTCCGGTTGCACAAAATTCAGTTAATCTTTAACAGTGATTAATTTAACGAGAACCAATCAGAGAAGGCCGTTTTGATAAGATTTGTTCTCGTGGAATTAATCACAATTAAAATTTAACCGGCTTTTGTGCAACCGGCACTGAGTAATAATTCAACAATTTAAAAAAAAAATTGAAGTTCCATTCGTACTCGATGACGAAACTTTGACTACTAAAGCTGTACTATAATGATATAAATTCGTTGATTATAGTATCAGCTTCACTTAATTATAACATAGAATAAGCATAAAGGATGCGTATGCTTTCTTTCTGGTCATAGTGTTAGTTTTTTTCAGAATTAGTAAGTTAGTCTATTTTACTTGATTAGCATGAGAATAATTCCAATAACACTGTCAAATGCATTTGTCTGCCTAGTCCGTCTATCATTCATACATTATGTAGTTTTACTGCACAAATGACATGGAATTTTATTTTTAATGTAACTTAGAGTGCGTTTCTTAAATTTCAGATGACATGGATATAGATTCGGAAAATGAAAGCGATAAGGAGCCTCCTGAGGAAGCCTTCACACTGCACGTTGTCAACACAAAAGATGCATCTAGTGCAAAAAGAATTCCCAACAATGGGCAACTGATCAAGTTTCCAGGTTCGTGCACTTTCACCTGCTATTGTATTATTCAAATCAACAATCTATTCTTCCCTCATAACAAGATACATACAGTGGAGCACCGATTATCCGGACATCGGTTATCCGAACTCCGCTGGGTGATATTAAACATTTGAAATCCCCTGAAAAATTATACTGTTATAATTATTATTCTGTATTTCAAAGAGCTAATTGTTCCGCTGCAGTACAATATTTCAATAAATAAAATATCTGAGTTACTGTACCTTATTGAATTACACAACATGGTTCTATTTTAACTAGAAGATAAGTATATAAGTAGATAAGTATATATAGGTCATATTATATACAACACTAACTACTAATCACTGTAGGTCAGAAAGCAAAATTTTAATTTCGTATACACTTGGGACATAGGGTAAAATCATAGAGAAACGATAGCATAAGTAGATATCCCATGGTATAGGGCGTTTATGTCGCAACTTTTACTGTTATCCCAAGCCGATAGTTCACATAGTTCTTTCCTATGCATCAGTGTGACGCTGGTAGTCTCTCAAATTGTGCCGTTCATACACTATCACCCCAAAAAAAAACAGTAAAAATTGGCAATAATCGACAGTAATCTGCTTGAGATAACAGTAAAAGTCGCGACATAAATTCCCTATACCATGGGATATCTACTTATGCTATTGTTTCTCTATGGTAAAATCGAGTTAAAATCCGGGTTATTAGTTATCAGTGCACTGTCATGCATCGATTTGTCCGGTTGATCGGTACTCTACTATATTTGTAATTGTATACAATTAATAAATCAATAGTACAGTAGAACAGATGGAAATTACTGAGATATTGCAATTATTCAAATGCTAATGAATGAATTATTATCATTAAACGAAAATCCAAATAAAATGCTGTAAATCGAATTTCCATCTAGCTGTTTACCCTGTTGTCAATATTTGCAGTAGCAAAAGTCTTCGGGGAGAATTACAGCATTTAATTTGGATTTTCGTTTAATAATAATAATTAGTACTGTAGAACTTCAATTATATTTTCTACAAATACTCTTCAACAATTGTCACTTGATTTCTTATCTTATGCATTGCTTTCATGTGAATTTTCGTTCATGTTAATATGCAAGTACTTTTGCTTGCAGAATATCAAGGTGATCAGTGCTTGGTTCTGCAGTGGACGACATCATCTATGCGAAAATATTTCAAATCTCAGACGCCAAATCAAGATAGTTCATTGCTAACGCTCGAAAATAAAGCTCGCAAACTGAATCTGCAAGATTGTCTTGATATATTTGCATCAACAGAAAAACTCGAATCTGGAAATACATGGTAAGTTATGCATTGATTTATTTCATGTATTTAGTATAACCGTAGAGTTGAGATACCGTTTAAGATACCTACCTACCTAGATTATTTGTCTCTGGTCTGGTATAACTTTTCGTTGTAATTCTCATACATTTTTCCAATTTTATCAGAGAAACGTACTAGTTAAGAAAGCAACCATTCAACTGTTCATTTATAATTTCATTTTATGAAATTTTGGTATTTGAGAATACTCACTTGAAATAATTGACAAACCATTAAGGTTGTCACTCACCCTTTACGTCTTCGGAAGACGTAGCCATATCTTCCTAATGTTGATCCACACTACGCAATCTGTCTCCTCCACACCAGCGTAGCGTAGCTTTCAGCATTTGGAGATAGGACGGCTATGTCTTCCGAAGCCATATTTCTAGCTGTATGTAGCTGAGTGTGTGACGACCTTAAGACGTAAATGATAATAAATTGTAATAATTGACAAGATGTGAATAAATGAGGATATTCAATTGCTTTTAGGAGGTTGAGAATTGTGTTTATTTTTGGCAAATTGTTGAATGAGTAATGGAAATGTGTGAATGGGAAGATATAATTGAAAAATGTGAAAATAGACTTCTTGACTGATATTACTACATTGGATGGCCTTTGAATATTTATTGGAGGTTTTGGCTTGCTTTGTCTACTTTGGCTCACATTATTACATAGTGGCTTTCTCTATGCTTTTGAATCGATTTTTCTAAAATGAGTGCGAGCATTGAAAGATAATTAATTATATGAGAGACAGAATTGAATGCTTAGGCCCTGTTGCACAACATCCGGTTAAATTTTAACCGTGATTAATTCCATGAGAACCAATCAGAGAAGCCGTCTTTTCAAAAACGCCTTCGTGCAACCGGCACTAAGTGTGTTGAATAATGTATATTTCAGAAATTATATATTTCGCTATCCTTTCAACTCAATCGACTCTAAGTAGTATAACTGTACTGGGATCAGTTATAACTTTTTTACTCCTCCTATAATCCTCTTGTGGGTGAATGATCCTAATCTCTAAGATTAGAGGTAAGATTCTAATCTCTTCAACATTGCCCTTAATACTTCTCAACTTTATAAATTCAAGACATTTCATGAAATAATATAATGTTATAAAGTCATTGTATCTATATTGAGATTCACATTGTAAAGTGGAAATGATAGGATGACATAGTTGCCATGTTTCCTTTTCCATCGTCTTCTACAGTAGATGTGATTCTGATTCAAGTCATTCCGGTATATCTCAGATATTATTAACTGTTGATTGTTGTTAATAATGATTAATAAAGCTAGATTTGCACAGAAAAGTGACAGTGAAAATATAATTCTCACGAGTTCTAATTGGAGTATTCACACTCAGCCCGGCTGAGTGAGTATGAATAATACAATTTGAACTTATGGGAATTATATTTCCACTGTCACTGTTGTGTGCGAATTCAGATTTATATATAAAATATATTACACTTAACAAGAAACATATTTTTTAGCCTACGAATGACTTGGCAACAATGTGGGGTTGGAAAGGATTGAGGTATCTGATTTTTCCAATGACAGGCAAGCATAGCAAACCATTGTTGATTAAGTGCTGACTGTACAGGGCCCGGCATAAAAACCTGACGATTTTTGAGGGATAATAACTAAAGTGGGCTTCGTACAATTAAATCATATAATATATCAAATTAAAGATAAAATTTCGAAATTTATAGTGAATTACATAGACTACGCACAAATTTTTTATTTGTAGATTATGTCATCCAAATGATTTCCGTTACTTTTCACACACTCACTTAACCTAATTCCAAAATTTGCCATTGCTCGCTCAATCATCACTTGTGGAATTGCTTCAATTTCTCTTTGAATGACTTAATTTAGTTCTGGGGATTTTTGGCTGCTCAATAACGGTAATTTTGTTTATTCACAAATCCCGAAAAATGAAAATGTTCCTCGTCACTTGTAAGAATAACGGTATCCTGGTGGACATTTTCGAGAATGATCTCGCAAGCGGCTTTGCAATGTGCTCAATAATTTACATCAAGTTGTATCTTATACGGATGGAATTTTAGGTCGAATGAAGAATTCGTCGTACACTTCGATCAGAAATGCTAGCGCAACAGCATGTTTCGCTGCTGAACGTCGTGGAGGTCGTGTAACAGCTACTTAGGCGTTTTTAGGCGTTCTCACGGTTCGTTCTCTTCCTGTTGGTTTCGTTTTTAAGCGGACAACGTGTTCCTGAAATTCTTTACCCACAACAAGATCGTATTCCTACTGGGAACAGGCGCTTGTCGATTTAAATTATTGAAATGTCTGCGACATAAACGCTGTGCTAAAATAACTGAGTCATTATTTTTAAAATAAGCTTCAATCACAAACGCATGATGTTCACTTGACCACGACATACTGGCTACTGAAATGGCAAGAATAGACCTGTCGATGTGCAACATTCCTGCCTTTTCAATGACAGTGGTTCAAACATAACAATTACTACAAAATCGTCAGATTAATATGCCGGTCCCTGTATAATGTGAATCTCAACATCTTTTAATTGATTAATTAATTACTGTGTTTGACAGGAACTGTCCTAGCTGTAAAAAGCCGTCAGTTGGAGGAACGAAGAAGTTCGATGTTTGGACACTGCCCAACGTTCTAATAATCAACTTGAAACGATTCTCTTACATCGTGAACAGACATGACAAGTTGAATAAGAAGGTCGACTATCCGTTGGAAAATTTGAAATTGAACGATTACCTGGTCAACAAGAACCACGCGCCAGTCTCCTACAATCTCATTGGAGTTATCAATCATTATGGCGGGCCGTCTGAGGGACATTGTAAGTGTACATTCATCTCTGTCCATATAAATGCATTTAAAGCTTTAGGACCAAGCCACATGAGGCTTTAAAACATTAGTTTTTAGATGTGCCGGCAGGGCAGGAAGCTCTCCGATTGGGTTTGCGGTCGAGCAGATAATCAGCCAATCCAAGAGCTCCCTGCCCATGCCGACTCCTCTGAAAACGCCTCATGTGGCTTGGTCCTTACTGTTTATACATACACCTCATTTGTTTATTGAGCAGTATAATTAAATAACTTTTTGCTATTAAAAAGTATGACTAGCAGTCTGATTTGTCAATGAATGAATTTATTGACTTGATATGACAACGAGATCTTTCGGCAGGACCGCCATCTTCCTGGAAGAAGAACGAAGCCGTTCGTGATGGAAAACAACATGGAAGAACAGTATAATTCGTTCGTTTATTGATAATTCAAAATTTGGAATGAATCAACAGGCACTTCCCCAAATTTGTTTCTTACTTACTTACAGGTCTACAGGTCTTTACAACCATTGGCCTCCCTCACATAGCCTCTCTATCTTTTGTTTCTATAGCCAAATTTGTTTCTATCCCTAATTTAATAATTTTAAGAATATATAGTTTTCATTAGTTGGTGTGTATATTCACAATTTCAACGAAGTTGACTGGAATCGAATTATCATCTGTATAGTATTTTGTCCTATCTTGGCCATCTTCGTTATTTAGTTTATAACTGGTTTTTGTTTTATTTTACCTACAGATACAGCATTTGCAAAGAATCGAATGGACAATCAGTGGTACTGCTTTGACGACAGTAATATTCACAAGTTGAAAGAGAAAGACGTTGTGGTGAGTAAAGCAGTGAACATTTTTTATTTTTCAATTTTATAGATAATTTCAGTTTAATCACGGCAGCGATTATTGTCATTTTGTACTTTGTAATCGTTTAAAAATATTTAAATCATCACTATTGAAGAGCTATTATATGTTTCATTGTTCCTTTCAAAGTAGTACTATAGTGAGGTCCACATTATAATGGCAGTGTACGATTGACAATACTGTTGCTGTCCTTTTCTATCATACAACAAAACAGATAGCACTATCTCTCTCTCGCTTTGCAATGTTGTCCATTTGCCAGAATATTTTATATTTACTTTTGACAGTGACTGTACAAAACTGAACAAACCATATTCTTTCTTCATTCTATCAAAATACACAAGTCGTATAATTGATTTCAAATGTATTTTTGAAACGATGAAATAATTTTTAAACATTACCGTATGAGAAACACAAATTAAAATACCTGAAATGACATTTTAAAAGTTGATAACCTACCATCCTAGATTTCATCCATGCTTCAGTTAGCCTACCCGTATAGGTTAGACCTACTCGTACCGGTATAAATAACATTGAAAAGTTATTTCAGGATTAATCCATTGAAATTACTTATTTTTAAGAAGGGCCTCTATTTTTCTATTATTTTAAAAAGAAATTGGAATAGAATTCCTACCAAATAACTAAATTTCTGTTGTTTTGAAATTCAGATCGGTGTATCACAGCTTTTTTAATTAGCCGCCATTTCAGGTTTGTATAAAAATAAAAATCTGATCTCAGTTATGGAAGCAAATTTTTTAATCAAATTATGAAAAAATATATTTTCTTGATCAATTTGACATTAAATTGATTATTTTATCAAGGATATGATAATTATTATTGGATTAAATTTAATAGGATGAATTGAGTAACAACTGTGTACAGTCAGTGGCAAAATGGAGAGAATTGGCAACGTTTTTCTCCTATCTTTCTTCACTGCCATTATAATGTGGACCTAACTATAGTAATGATATTATTTTGAATCTAATTCTCCTTAATATTCTGCTCTAAAGTAGAGTTCACTCATGAATATTAGTTGCCAAAATTTACACTCTTAAGTGAGTTGCATCACGATAGATTTATTAAAATAGGCTAGGTAACATCAAAATTCTGATCGTATTGTAATAGAGATAATTCAATTCTTTTGAGCAACAGTTTCATATTATTAATCATGAAATTTATTGAATGTTTTAAATGGACTGCTGGCGGAGTTGCAATTGTTTCAAATGTTTTGATTGAATTTCAATTTGAAATAGAATCCCTACGAAACTTATTGGACTCGTAAACAATGTCTCTTGTGAATTTCATCTTTGATTTTTTTAGCTCAAGCGATACTCCCTCTTATCTCAACGTTATTCTCTTGCTAATAATAGTTTTCAATCTTTTTTTCAGACGAGTACAGCTTACGTACTTCTCTACATGAAGAATGATTTGATGAAAGAAGAAAACCAAACATGATATGAATCTCAATGGACGGTTTGATTTAGTTCTGTTTTTATTTGAAAGATCTGATTTTGTGAAAAGACTCTTCCATGTGTGCTAACTCCCAAAGCTGCCAAAATACTCGATCTTTGTAAATAATACCTAGTACAAATTCAATTAAGTTATTGTTATTCAATTCAGGAGCTCATACCCAAGAATGATTTTTTCTTGGTACAAATTTGATTTGAGGATTCTTACTCTGATAAATTTACATAACAGAAAATTTAAACACAATTTTAGATAGCAGAAAAAATAAACACTGCAAATAATAAAATGAAAATATGAAAATGAAATGAAATGAAAAAAAAGTCTCTATGATTAAACAGAAGTCATTCTAGGAAGAGAGAGAAAAAAATAGTAACAAGAGGAAATAATTAAACACACAACTTAAGGAGTAGTAAAAAGCAAAGAGATCACTGTCACAGAAGACTTTCTCCAATCAAACTCCAACCATCAACGAGGGATTGACCTCAGCAACCCACTCCTCACCTCTCTCTCTGACCCAGCAAGCTGAACATTCAAACTCAATTTGTTCATCAATCTCTGCACTCTTATGAAAGGTGAGAAAAAATGGTGCACCGTTCTGCACCTTGGAGCCGCAAACAAGTTAGCATTCCGCCTATTGAATGCTGGAACACTGATATTCAGCATTGCAAGCAAGGTAGGAGAATTTACAGCACCATCCAACAATGCCCAAACAAACAAGGCAGATGTTTTATCTCGACGCTGACGTAGAGACTCCAATAGGAAAAGATCCCTCAATTGCTGAGTCGGGAACCCCAGGGGACACGACCCACCAAACCTTCTGAAGTATAAGAACCTCATCAGCTTGTTCTGTACCCTTTCAATGACCCGAATGTTTTGGTCTGAGTGAGGACTCCAAACCATGGATCCATACTCCAAAGTGCTTCTTACCAAGGCATAATAGACACTCAGTATTGCCACAACATTGCTGAAGTCAGCTGCATTTCTCAGGACAAACCCCAGTAATCTGTTAGCCTTGGAAGACACAAATTAATTGAATTTCAATTTGAAATAGAATCTCTACGAAACTTATTGGACTCGTACACAATGTCTCTTGTAAATTTAATCTTTGATTTTTTTCAGCTCAAGCGAAAAAACTACCTCTTATCTCAACGTTATTCTCTTGCTAATAATAGTTTTCAATCTTTTTTTCAGACGAGTACCGCTTACGTACTCCTCTACATGAAGAATGATTTGATGAAAGAAGAAAACCAAACATGATATGAATCTCAATGGACGGTTTGATTTAGTTCTGTTTTTATTTGAAAGATCTGATTTTGTGAAAAGACTCTTCCATGTGTGCTAACTCCCAAAGCTGCCAAAATACTCGATCTTTGTAAATAATACCTAGTACAAATTCAATTAAGTTATTGTTATTCAATTCAGGAGCTCATACCCAAGAGTTCTTTTTTCTTGGTACAAATTTGATTTGAGGATTCTCACTCTGATAAATTTAAAACTCATAATATTATTAGAGTTATTTAGTTTGATAATTAATGTTCAAGTTGAGAGCTCATAATTCAGAATTATTTGTTCTTGTACAAATTTGATCAGTTTTAGGAGATCATAAACCATGATAAATCATTAAACAAAAACCAATTAATTGAAAACTCATGATATTATTTTTACAAGTTTATGTTGAATAATTTTATTTGGCCTACTGACTGGAATAAAAATTTCCATTAAACCTTTAATGGTTTGTTATTTTTCCTTCAGAGTTGGCATATCCTTGAAAAAATTGTTCTTCAACTTGTATTATTTTCAGTTATATAATTTCTTGTAAACCTGATTGAATATGAAACTAAATCTAATTAGAAATTATTTGGTTCGAATTGATGCATTATGGAATCCAAGTAAGTTTTGGCTAAAATATATTGACACTACTTATTGAGAGCAACTGTGCAGTGGGTCCAATAGAGTTACTCAATAATCATAAAAAATAATTTGTTTTATTGCCTGTACAAAGTTATGATACAAAAATATACAAATTAAATCATAACATTCTCAATAAATTCAGTCTTAAAATTTTTTAAATATTCAACAGACTCAAATCTTAACTAATCAAGTAAGTTTATATAAGTTGAACATGTTACATTTTAAAAGGTATCTGTTGAAAAAATTATTGCACTGGTGAAGTAATATTAATTATTTAAAGAGAGGAATAGCCTCTTACATTTGTGCTTTTAGTGTGACAGAAGAACATGCTATACAGAATACACCCAAAACAATTCTTGATATTAGATGAAAAAATGTTTCATCTAAATTACAATAGAACCCTGGTTAACCGAAATAAAGGGGTAGAGCCATTTCGGATAACCAATTTTTCTGTTAAATGTAATATTCTAAAAAAAGCCTTAAGGAAAGTCTATATAATTCAGTGTTTCATCTCAGCTACAATAAAAAGTTATAGTGGATTAAAAAATAGTATAAATTGATGGACTGAAGTTAATAAATAATTATATACATTACATATTATAGAAATTAGTGATACAATTTCTGAGGTGAAGAAGAAGAAGATAAAAAGCTTGTGGTTGTACTTTTCAAAAGAGTACCAAAGAGTAAGAAAATTTAAAACTATGTGTCATTAAAAAATATATTTTCTGGACGAATAAAATGTAACTGATGATTATTAACAAGAAAGAACAGTTAATATTACATCAGGCTGGGCACTAATGGTAGGAAATGCATGTTTACCATCATAGCCACCTCTAATACAGGTGTATTAGAGGTGGCTATGTTACCATGCACACACACTCATGTTCATCATGCATGTTTTGTCATCAGCGAGAGGCTTCTAACATAAAATGAACAAACAATATCAGTAAATAAATCACTGGAAAATTACTGATTATAATGATAGGAAAATAATTTAACCTCAATTAGAGCAGCGAAAAAACTAACAAATTTACTCGACGCCGTTCTCTGTAATTACACAACAATGTATGACGACATTTACATCATACAAAAATGCATGAAAATGCTGTGTTGAATAAATATTTTATCTATCTATCTATGCAGGTCCTACCGTTAGTAGCAAGCCTCATATATACTGAAATCAGCCATCTTTTATAAGATGCAGAACATCCTCAACGCTGTTCTATCTTTCTCCACTGCAATTTTAACGTAAACCTCACCATAGACACATGAATGGCAAAAATTAAAAAAACATCTTAAAGCTGACTTTCTTCACTGCCATTATAACGTGAGCCTCATCATAGACACATGACTGGCATAAATGTAAAGATGAAATAAAAACGATATTGTCAGTTCCACATAATTTATTTGAGCCAAACTCAAGTTTCAATGCACTAAGGCATCATCTTCAGTGGTTTTTTTTTTTTGTTAGACTGAGGGAATTGGATAGAGAAAGGAAATTCTGGTTCTCACTCTCCACTCACAGACTCAAGTCTATGTGGAGAGTATTCATTTTTAAATGTGTAAATGAATTTTATAAATTTGTATTATGTTTTTGTGAATAAAAAGCTATTTGATTTGGTTGATCTCTGTATTTCCTTTCCCTATCCAATTTCCTCAGTCTAACCATGATGATGCCTTAGTGCCTTTGAAACTTGAGTTTGGCTCAAATAAATTGTGTGAAACTGGCAATATCGTTCTTATTCTACCTTAATATGGAGAAATTCCACAAGTAAATGTTTAAAGTGTAAATTTTAAATGTAAAGAATTTTCTCTAAAGCTAGATGGTGATCTTAGTGTAGGAGTGCGGCTCATGAGCGCATATCCACTTTGCACATGTCGTTGACGAAAAGCGAGTCGGGATGCGCCGAGTCGTTGGCCTGTTGCGGCGGATATCCAACGGTCGCCGACTGCGTCATAGCTTCCGAATAGGAGTTGGCGTTAGACGCCGTCTGCTCAACGGTCGCGGACTGCGTCATGGCTTCCGAATAGGAGTTGGAGTTCGATGCCGACTGCACACTAGACATCTGAAACTCCTCCATTTCCAGCTCAAACAGCAGATTGCCGATGCGGTTCTGCGCGATCGCACGGTTGCGCGGCGACAGACGACGCAGCTTGAACGCGACCATGTCGCCGAACGTGCTGCTCTCGTCTTTCGAAGCCACAACGTCCCCCACTCGCCCTATGCATCCGTACGTCTGCGCGTCCACTGCGCCGCCACTCACCAACGGCTTCTTTCGCTTCAGGATGTTACTCGTGCCTGGTTTTGAGTTTTGAATGGCGAAAGACATGTTTTGTTGGGTTCCTGAACCATCCTGCAACAATTTTAGAAACCAATTATATAGCTACAGTACGTCCCATAGCTTCGCCTCCGTGACTTTCCTCCATCTATTTACTGTATTCTCAATCATTTTTTTCCAAAACATACATGATAAACATTGGATTCTAAAATCTTATTCTATACATTCAGCAAGTCTTTTATTCTACAAATAAGTTTTTCAGAACATTAATTGTGCACTCATGTTTTTTCACATTCATTTTTATAATTGGATTGCGAGAATTATTCAATTGTAAAATCCATAATATATATTATGGTACCTAATTCTCAAGTGTATCCCCATAAAGTGTGAGTTTAGACTTTTTTGCACAGATAGTGAGTAGATAATGGGTAGAAGACAATGTATTTCTTGATGTGTTCCCCCTCTCACCGATTCACTCTCATAGTATTGGAGGAGGAGACGCTCCCTACTTCTAGAGTTCAATTGCTGTCTGGACTTCGAAGCATGCAGCTCCGTTCATGTTTTCCCGCAAATTTCAAGTGAATAGCCTACCATTTATTCACACTACTCTAATAACTAGAAAAACTAGTAAAGAAAATAAAGTAAAGAAAAATTAGTGTAAAGTTTCAACTGTTTTGAATTATTTATGTTTCATTTTGTCAAGGAAAAACGTTTCCAATTTATTGAATGAAACAGACTAAGAAATTGTCAAAAAACCACTGATTTATTGATAATTAGAAAGACCGGTTTCGGTTATTACACCATTGTCAATCTAAACTAAAACTAAATACAAGAGCAGCAGAATTTCCAATTTATTATAAAAATGAGAAAATAATTATTTATTTGCTGTAACTATTTACTGCGACTACGCCCCGTTTCGGAAAGCCAAGTTTCTGACTCCAGCTGTTTAAAGTCTAGAACTTAGCTAAATCCCGAGCTCGGAAACCAGCCCTAGGAGTATTGTATTTGAGACTCACCTCATCGGTTACCGAATCCTTTATGAATGACATTGCGTCATAGGCGAACCATGCCGACACATAGTTGTCAGTTTTCTTAGCTCTTTGGTATTCTTTTGAGAAGTACGACCTCAGGCTTTTTATCTTCTTCTTCACCTCAGGAATAGTCAAATTGTACTGCTTTGACAGCTCATTCAGAGCTTCCCTTCGCAACAGTTTATTGGAATAATTCTTGTCCAGTGTATCCCACAGCAGATTCAAACTTTTGTAGCTTTGGATGAAATTCATAACATCAGTATTAGCCATTGCTGAAAAACAACAAATGCTTGTTTCAGAAAAGATGAAACTAATACCGTATATTATCTATCATTATTAAATGTATCGTCACCCATATTTTCTCAGGGCTCATTATCAGTCACTATATAAATTGGTGCTTGGCAGACGGCCTGAAATCCATTACCGTACTGTATAAAATTTATCAAGTTACAGTATTATATATATTTTTTGTTGTTGTGGTTGATGTCAATAACGATTTTTTGAATTATTGTTATTATTATTATTACATTGGTGCTTGCAATAATATTGTAGTACTCATTTTTTAATATATTATTTGGATACATGAGAGAAGTCCAGAACCAATTTTTTCATGCAAAATTTCCTTGTGATAGATACAGAGTGGCCCAAAAACCTCATATTTTCCAGTTTTCAGCTATTTTTGGCAAATCCAGTTATCAGACAGAAAAATTTGCTGTCGCCTTATTTTAGATTATAAAATTCTGAATAAAATGAAATCATTCCGAACTGTCTATCTCCAATGAGTACCGAGTTATGATTTTTCAAAAATGAGTAAAATTTTAAGATAAAATCAACTTTGATTAATATTAGTTTTTGATAAACAATATCTTCCGATTACCATTTAGATGTACAGTTCAAAATCCCTCTGGGCGTAATTCTGTGTTCTACATTCTGAGACCAGGTAGAACGCTCTATCTCTATCTCATAACGATTTTCAGGTACACCTGACGACAACAATGCTCCTTTTATTATCGAAAACACCTAATTTTTAGCTTCAACCATCAACACCAACCAAATTGTCCTCACAGTGATATTTCACACGATGATACAAGTTCATGAGATTATATTCTATGAGAATCACATCCTTTTTTATGTCTATATTGACTGGACTTTATAGTGTTTTTGGTTTTTATCTTTCTTTTCTTGTAATATTGGGAAGTGTAAAGTACGTTTTTTAAACAATGCATTTTAAAATTTCACGTTTGTTATGATGATTAGATACAGTAGATTTTAGTATAAATACGGTATAAAAAGTAATCTTATATTAATATTGAATACATAGCCTATAGTAGCCTATAAACCTATAGTGAGATCCACGTTATAATGGCAGTATTTGATGTTGTTGTTGGCAACATTGGTCTGTTATTGGTGTAGCTTCACTACGTTGTCAAATCGTATTTGAACAATGTAGAAATATAATAAATTTACAAAATATTTCATCTCAATTATGTAAACTAATTTTTCAATTATTGAAAAATATTTGAACAAGCGTTAGAGAGTCTTACTTTTGACTCAAGGCCAAAGTCGTCCGTCTGTTCAAAGTTTGTATGTTCTACAATAACTTTTGAAAGAATTGATCAATCAGATTCAAATTTTGAACATGTACTCTTCGAACCTTGTTGGTACAGGTCAAGTTCGTTGAACAACCAAATTGACTCACTCCTTCAACCTTTTTCAGGATATAAAAATTACATTGAAAAAGCATAAGAAAAAAATTGCTATTTAGAATTTAGTCAGCTTGATGACTAATTCTATATAGAATTTATTCAATTGCATGCTATTTCTATAATTTTTCCATCCATTTAAAAGAAATGTTCTCTTCTAGTTACACGGTAGATTGACCTTGTTTCAGATTATTAATATACAACTTTTACATAAAGTGGCCGGACGTATGCTGAGACGCACGCAACACAGCATAACACAATGCAGAAAACTGTGCCGTCATGTTACTCAACAGCGATGCGTATGCTGAGACGCATGCATATATGTATGACACACGCGAGGGTCGGCATGTGACAGACACCGATTTTTCAGCTTACGCCAGGCATGTTTTCAATTTTTAGGCTGCACTGAACTGTAGATGGCAACTGATTGAAATGGTGCGCAAAATTTCTGTTCTGTAAGATGTGAATCTTGAAGATCACAGTAAAAAACAAATTAGAGACTGTTTAGAAAGAATTTGAGCATTTATTAACTGGCAAAAATTACAAAATATCACGAAAAATGTAGAATATGTATGTTAATTGAAAGCAATCAAATTTAAGAAAATATATACAAGAATAACAATGCAATAGCCTGCCTCTATAATTCAATAGTAGCCTAATTGGATTGTTATTTAGGTCATCTGAAAATAATTATTTTCCTAAATAATTATAAAATGAATTCTTCAATTTCCATATCGGACTCACAGGAGCTGTTACATAAAATACTATGGTCCATCTTGGGATGTGCATGTATGTGTTCTGCCTGATTATATGCTGGCCAAAAAATCGTGTGCTGCGCGTCTTGCACCGTAAAACGTGGCCTGCGTGGGCTGCCTGGCATGCGTCTCAGCTCGCTTCCGTTACCGTGTGTTTGCCTGTCTATTATCGGTCTGCAACATATGCGTAATATTAATAAACAACTTGTGATGGTAGTTACTAAAACGTTGGTATTATTTAGGTGATTTGAATTTTGATTCTGAATCAGTCACCCATATGAAGAAACCTACCATATAAAGTTCCATGGATTCACATAGGCCTACAGGATTGATGAAGATTATGAAAACAGCTTAATATGGTCTGGCCCATTCTGTTCATTCTTGTATAAAAGCAAATTATATTTAATTCTTCAAGAAACTTGTGACCCCCTGGGTTGGATAACTCGCTCATGAACTGTTGTATTGATCTTTGATCAAAAAATACACAACCTGTGACCAACAGGTTTAGTAAGAATTGTGGAAACAGCTAAATATTCCTTTTCCAAAGATAATTTGACAGTGGGCTTCATTGGGAATCCTATTTGAATTGCAAAAAAAAACGTTTTCTGTAGCTTCAAAATTTTGGTCCGCCATCTTAGTTCCACCACATTGAATTGAACTTTTTTTTTAAATGGAGAGGTTTTAATACAAGATCAAAACAGAATTTCAAGAAAAAATGAATGGTGAAAATCGCACATCAATATACCCAACGGTTTCACAGATATTCACATTTCAAGATAGTAATGAATCATACATTAATGGAATAAATGAGTACCGTACGGTACATTACAAACAATATGACAGATCAAATTTTTTTTTGTTTAAAGTTTTAAATATGCAAGTAGGTGTTCAGTGTTCACTAACTCTTCATTTTTAATGTAGATACTCATTTATTCCATTTTGATGCTGACTTTATGATTCAGAGGCCCCGGTTCAAATCCCGGCCCGGGCAAGATATCTACGGGCCACTCCCGTGTTTCGGATGGATACGTTAAGTCGTCAGTCCCAGCTGCCTGAAAAGAAGTCGTTGGGTCATGTCAAGAGGTTCTGAAATTGATCAGTTACGACTTGAAAACTCTGACATCAGACCTGAGTCAGCCAGGTCACTCGATATTATTATTATCTATCCCATTTCGTATGATATATTAACTTGGTATCTTTAAATGTGAAGATCATTGAAATGCAGATGGAATTAAATAGAGAATGCATTTATTCAAATGCTAATTAATATATAATTATTATTTAACGAAAATCCTAAATAAATGCTGCAAATCACCCTAAGACCTCTGCTACTGCAGACATTGACAACAGGCTAACAGCTAGATGGAAATTCGATGAGAACTACTATCCAAAAATTAGTTGAACCCGGGGTTTGATTCCCGGGCTGGCAACTAATTTTTGGATAGTGGTTCTCATCGAATTTCCATCTAGCTGTTAGCCCTGTTGTCAATGTCTGCAGTAGCAGAGGTCTTCGGGGTGATTTGCAGCATTTATTTAGGATTTTCGTTGAATAATAATTATATATTAATTAGCATTTGAATAAATGCATTCTCTATTTAATTCCATCTGTAACTGGTTGGCCGCTATGGTTTCGTATAAAATGAGCGCTGCTATCCAGAGATTGTCAGTTTGGTGTAAGGTTATAAGCATTCCTGACTGGCAATTGGGAGGTACCGGGTTCGATTCCCGGGCAGGCAACTAATTTTTGGATAGTAGTTCTCATCGAATTTCCATCTAGCTGTTAGCCCTGTTGTCAATGTATGCAGTAGCAGAGGTCTTCGGGGTGATTTGCAGCATTTATTTAGGATTTTCGTTAAATAATAATTATATCATTGAAATGGTTTGAGATATCAATGTGCGGGTTTCGCCATTAATTTTCTCTTGAAATTCTGTATCAAAATCATGTAGCCTATCACATGACCACGCTCCCATTTGAAAAAATGAAGTTATTGGATTCGAAATGAAGTTGGATTCATATCAGATATGACGGATCCAAGATGGCGGACAACAATTTTGAAGTGACAGAAGAGCAGTTTTTTATTCGAATTGGACCCCCATGAAACCTATTGTCAAATTAACATTGTAAAAGAAATATTTAGCTGTTTCCACAATTCTTACTAAACCTGTTGTTAACAGGTTGTGTATTTTTTGATCAAAGATCAATACAACAGTTCATGAGCGAGTTATCCAACCAACAAGTTTCTTGACGAATAAAATATAATTTGTTTTTATACCTACAAGAATGAACAGAATGGGCCAGACCATATTAAGCTGTTTTCAAAAGTTTTCAGACGGCATTTTTAGAGTGGCCAGACCATATATTAAGGTTTTTTTTTGATCTGGCCCTTTGCATCAGATTATACCACCATCAACTATTCTCTGAAAAAGGCAGTGGCAAGGCAGAGAATCGGTAACGCTGTTCTTCTATCTTTCTACACTGCCATTATAACGTGGACCTCATCACTATAGGTCCTAGTCCTAGCCAATGTAATACATTCTATACTCACTGATCCTAGCCCTAAAAAAGGATAGGTTAGCCTAATGGGTAGCTAGGACCCATCCTTTGCCTATAGGATGCCTAGAGTAGCTATAACCTTATTCTTATCAACAGACGCAAAAATAAACTCTGTTAGTATGTATAAACTAGACAGTGCAATAATTTTCCTTCTGCTCTACATCATCGTCAATATTTATCTCGGTATTAAAACGTTTTTGGATTTTTTGTGAATAATCTTTTTACATCACTTTGATGCGAATTTGATAGGTGTACATGGCACACTCTGTATAAGAATTGGTGCCAGTTGTTTGGGGCAAGCCACAAGTTGTGAGAGAAGCTGATAGAAGAGATAGAGGCATATTGAAAAAGAAGATGCAGAAGCAGTATGGTGTATGGAAAGAGAAAGGGACTATGGGAGAAAGAAAAGGAAAAGGCATACTTGGTGACCGAGAAAATGTCTTGAAAAAGAGTTATGGAGTACAGTAACATCATTCTACATCTAGCCATTCTAATAGCATAAAATAATAAATTTCAAGAAATTCGTTGGATGTTGATTGCTTATTTAATCAATAATGCTATTTTGCTAAAAGATTATCTTGAGTTACTGTAAGCATTACAATTTATGAAGATCAATCCTCTCCTTTCAATTTTCAACATGACCGTACCGTATCTATCCTTATCAACATAGTAAAGCTAGGCCCAATTAATTCCAATCAGAATTTTTACAAGCCAGCCTGTTTTAGAAACTATCATTTCTCTCACTACAAAACATATGATAAGATAGTGATGTTTCTATTTACCTCTCAGTGATTGCAACCAAAATTTTGAAATCGCTTGCGCTATTGCAGACGATGTGGAAACGTCACCAAAATCTGTTCACCATTCAACAATGAAGGAAAGGGCATTGCAATTGCATTCCTTTCGTGGTTCAATACTAAACGTTACTGCGCATGCACTATTGGAGTAGAACGCCTACTCAGAAAATGATACAATATTATTCTTGAATTATTTTAGTTTATTAAGAAAGTATTGCACCAATAAAATTTTCAAAACGAATAATTTTGATGTTTCATTGAAATTTTAATAGTTTTGTCATAAATTATCGTTGCGTGAAGGTTAGAAGATACCAATTCCAGTTCAGCATCAGTGGTTTGAATTGCTTGCAGACAGAGCTGCTCCGTTGCAAGCCCTTCTTCGCGTTGCAACAAGAAATCCGTTTATCTTTCACTCCAATATTGACTACTTGACTCCATACTCCATAGGCTACTATAAATAATAGTGACACCCTTGGTTAGAGAACTCGCTCAAGAACTGTTGTATTGTAATCTATGAAACCCGCAAATTTAAATAATACAGTTGATGAAGATTATGTGAACAGATAGATATTTCTCTTACAAGAATAATTTGACAGTATAGGTTTCATTGGGGATCCTATTTGAAATGAAAAATTACTCTGTCGCTTCAACATATTTGGCCCTCATATGAATCCAAATTCAATTTTTTAAATGAGAAGGTGGTCTTGTGATACGTAATTTCGATTCAGCGAGTTCCAAGATCCAAGAGAAAATAAATGGCGAGAACCGTACATTGATATCTCAACCCGTAACGGTATCTTCAGTTAGTTGATGTAAAAGTTGTAAATTTGAATGAACAATTTGGTTTGATAGATAATGATAATATCAAAAAACGCTTTTTATACTGAAAGTTAATTTTTATTATTTATTTATTTCTCATCCACTGGCCACCTGTAAAAGGGGCATAAGGATTTGTAATTAATCAAACAGTAAATTATCTTCTTAAACATCAACTTGAGGTTTGTAAAAATGTTTATATTCCTCCACTGAGTAGGCACATATTGATAGCAGCTCTTTTTGCAATAAAAGTCTGAAAACTTTTGAACTCCTTACCCCTCGCTCATACATAGTGTGCATCATCTCTCAAATTATTTCTGTATCTGGTCGAATATTGGTGAAATGTTTCTCCTGCATTGAATTCATTTAAGCCTATGTGTTTTTTAAAGCCGATTGTTTCCAGAATATATTGGCTTGGGAGTGGGAGAATTCCAAGCTCTTTGAAGTAGGGCCGACTAGTTCGAATTGACTCCCCTTTCATCACCCACTTCTATAATCTAAACACCTTCACTAAACTGCTAGAATTACTCCAAAAAATGATTCCACAGTTCAGAAGGGAGTGGAACAGAGCGAAATACACTCATGATACGTGTATCCAATTGGGTGATTGGACAAGAACTACAGTTGTTATTGTTACTTCAAGTAGGCATGATACGTTTATCCTTTCATCATATATCACGCATGATACACGTATCTAATTGTGCCTTTTTCAATAAATTGGAAGGTGGATTGGCTTAACGCACTGTCTTGAAAAATACCAAACTGGTGTGTGGGACTATTTCCCTCAGTTTGACTATTTACACAGTTGTGTTGCCACGACTGTGTCTACCCACTAAACTACCTTTATTGTGTTGTGTTACCCAAAGAGACTGACTGATGGAACGCCACAGGCATAGTTTCATCCAATGGTATGCGCTGTCCCAGAGTCGACAAGCTACTTTTCGTGCTTCTCCCTGCTTGCACCTGAGAACAGTAGAAACAGACAACACAGAAACAAACAATAGAAGCATTGAGACAACAATACAGTGCTCAATTGCTGGAAGGGCCTGCCTAGGAGTAAGCATATCTCCTACTCAGATCTACAGAGTGTGACAACCTCTCTTTTCCAAGTTTGCGCCCCAGCATAATCATAAGAAGTACATTGCAGTATTCATTCATCAGTTCATAGTATTTCCTTCAATCATCTCATTACTAAGGCCCGGTTGCACAAAAGCCGGTTCAATTTTAACCGAGATTACTTTCACGAAAACCAATCAGAGAAAGCCTTTTTAAAAATACAGATTCTCTGATTTGTTCTCGTAGAATTAATCACGATTAAAGTTTAACCGGCTTTTGTGCAACTGGCACTAAGTCATCTATACACAGGCGCAGTAACATAAACCGCCTCTATAGTGAGGTCCACGTTATAATGGCAGTGGATAAAGATAGAAGAATAGCGATGCCGATTCTCTGCATTAAGTAATTATATTTTTACCCTGTCAAAAACATAATTGGCATCGTTGTGGACCTAGAAAAGGATAGTACCACCGGCTTTGTCGAATGATAGACAAGGATAGCAAAACCAAAGTTGATCAAATACTGTCATAACGTGGACCTCACTACTATAGAGATGTAGATTGGACTAATTATCCTCCCCATTACATGTAAAATTGCTGTGGCAACTTTACCAATCTATGTGGCTGGAAGCTAACAATATGAGAGGAAATAAATATAATATACGAATAGCAGGTGATAGGTACTATACTTCATTCAACTATAATTGAGAAATGAAAATTTAAACATTAATATCAGTAATTTCAAGCAACTAAAATTATTTGAATGAATAGCTTGCTTCTCTTGTAATAAAGTATTTTTTTGAGAAATGAGTGTAGTTTACATATTATACAAGCCCAGTACGGTATCATTATTAAAATTCTTATTGAAAAAAGTAGTTGTAAAATCTGACAAAGCATCTATTGGAACGGTTTCACTTGTTATTCGTTCCGCTACTACGTAGACATCATGTCGTCATCATGTCTGTCTGTCTGCGCGCTGTGTCTTTTGTGTGTCTGCGCTGACCAGTGACGTCACAGTCGCGGTTCTTTGCCACTGCCCTAGTCAGCTGGTTTTCTATACATTTATTTGTATTTTTTCGTCAGATTGTTTGCCGTTGCAATTTTAATATTTGTGCTATTCGATTTTTTTAGAATTTAATCTTGTCTTTAGGCATCTTACCTTTTAGATATTTGTTACTTTTTCACCATTCGGTTGCAAGCGCTTTGCCTACGTTTCTAACACATCCGGCAGCTTGCCTTTTTCATTGTAGCTTGCAGCGTCTCCGTTTCTTTTCAATGGTGGATAGTCGAGTGTGCTTCCTGCGCTCGGTCTAAACCTTTCATCTGAATTCATCGGACTTACAAAACCTTTTTAAAGTGTGAATTATTCTTTAAATTAATTCGTTTGTTCTATTCTTCAGTGTGATTCAATTATTCATCGAGTTCTTCACTCAGTTACTCTGTTAAAATTGGATAAACTTTGTCAAAAATTGCAACCTCGTGTAAGCGTTCAACGCTATTTATTTGATCTACAGAACCTTTTTAAAGTGTGAATTATTCTTCAAATTAATTCGTTTGTTCTATTCTTCAGTGTGATTCAATTATTCATCGAGTTCTTCACTCAGTTACTCTGTTAAAATTGGATAAACTTTGTCTAAAATTACAACCTCGTGTAAGCTTCAGTTGCCATTTTTCTACAATTGGCTTCACCTCGTGAACCTTAAACTTTCAAGTGCATCATCTCTACTGTTTGGAAATCAATCCAAAAATTCCACAATTTGAAGATCGGATTATTCGTTTGGAATTCTACTCGCTCCAGCCTACTTTTACATTGGGGGATTCGCCTGCTGTAGTGGACGTTTCCATGCTTGTCATCGCATGGCCAGATCACTTCATCGCTTGCTGATGTCCTGTTCCTGTTGGTATTGCGGAGTCATTGCCTGTCTGCCTGGCCACATCTCCTCTTCAAAATTTTATTCAGGTTATGTAAATCGTTCTTTTCAATTTTCATTTACGTATGCATCATTATTGTTTTATTAATGTCTATCTTGACATTCAATTCACTAAGGCCACCGACGCCTATTAATTCATTGGATTTGACAGCTACCCTTGGCTTTACAAGTGATCTTCTGAGGCCACTGACGCCTACTAATTGTTTTATTAATGTCTATCTTGACATTCAATTCACTGAGGCCACTGACGCCTACTTATTATTTGATTAATGTCTATCTTGACATTCAATTCACTGAGGCCACTGACGCCTACTTATTATTTTATTAATGTCTATCTTGACATTCAACTCATTGAGGCCACTGACGCCTACTTATTATTTGATTAATGTCTATCTTGACATGCAATTCACTAAGGTCACCGACGCCTATTAATTCATTGTATTTAACAGCTACCCTTGGCTTCACAAGTGATTTTCTGAGGCCACTGACGCCTATATAATTGTATTCAATTGTAGCAATTATTCTTTGTATTTAACAGCTACCCTTGGCTTCACAAGTGATTTTCTGAGGCCACTGACGCCTATATAATTGTATTCAATAGTAGCAACTATTAATTCTCTGGATTTGACAGCTACCCTTGGCTTTACAAGTGATTTCCTGAGGCCACTGTCGCCTATTACTCGTTCTAATTGATGTCTGTCTTGACATTCAATTCATTGAAGGCCCATGTCGCCTATATTCAACCCGGACTGTCCTCATTTGTATTTATTAGCTACCCTTAGCTCTTAGTGATATTTTAAGGCCAGTAACGCCTATTAATTGTTAGGTCGAAGTCTATTTTGACATTCAAATCACTGAAGGCCTATGCCACATATATTTTTTATGTATGTTATTTGCTGAGCATTTTTTACAGCTTATTGTCATTTTTTAATCATTATTATTGTACCTCAATTTATATTCATTTCAGGTATCATTATTACTACCTTTGCATTTATTGTCATACTTCAATGGTCATTAATGTCATTGACCTAATTTCTTTTAAATTTTGTAGTTCTCTACATTATTTCACATGTTGTAATTTTCCCAAGATTTGACTCATTGTTTTTGTATGTGGCCATCTGCCTATTATTATTTAAGGATTCAAAGACTTAACCTACTTACAATTGCCTTTGTATGTGGCCATCTGCCTATTATTATTTTATTGATCTCAAAATATTTGATTCAATGTTTGTATGTGGCCACCTGCCTATCATTATTTTATTGATCCCAAGATACTTGACACAATTGTTTTTGTATGTGGCCATCTGCCTACTATTATCATCTTATTATTATTAAATCTTATATTGTTGATTCATTTAGTCTTTTATTGGCGTACTTACCACACTTCAAGCTATCAGTATTTTTATGTACAGAATTCAAAGATTTATTTGTAGGTATTTATACCAACTATAATCCACAGTCCACTGCCCTGCCCTTGGATTCTGTCAGTAGTTGTCACTTCCTGGGAAATACCTTTTAGAATAAACAATTCCAACTGGATTACATTATTACTACGCAGGTATAATACTGTAGGATTGGGTTTATTGAGTTCAAAATATGAACTTGAGAAACATATTTTTTATTTTTACAAAATACTATTACAAAGTATTCATATAATGCTTTATCAGCCCTATTTATTGGTGAATACAATTCTGAGGATTTTCATCAGTGAATACATATATTCGGAATGAAGAATGACTGACAATATAAATTGGTAAATTAGGACTCAAGAAGTTGTTCATAGGTAATAAAAATGGAATCAAACTAGAATAATTAGTATTAAGAATCTGAAAAATTCTTACATTGGGGACTTTAATTCTCAAGTCCGCATTCAAGTTCAACCCATGTTAAAGTCATTGAAATGTTATGAAAGTTACTTTGGAGTGCTTATGATAGCAGATGGAATAATAATGGGTTTCTGATACAGAATGATAGTATTTTTCTCTTATAGGATTCTGATTGTATTACGACTGACGACATTAATAACACCCTCATCTTGCAATTCTTTAACGGAATCTTCAAACATTTCTCGAGTAACCATCTGAAACAAAAAATGATTTAATAAATAAAATTTATTGAATGATAATAGTTATTACAAACTCATTTCTAGTTTTAAGCCTACTTAATATTTTTTACTTTGAATAACAAGGTTGAAAAAGACCTAATATCATGCATTTCTTGTTACCCTTTGTAATAAGGAAAGAAGGAAAAATCACTTATACATTGATAAACTGTATTCCCATATATCAGTATCAGTTAAAGTGACCGACACAGTGAAAATTGGTCTATTTCTAATCAGCTCTAATTCTAATTTCTAGTTCTAATCAGCACAGACAAGCAAGTCCCACTAGAAGTTATAGGAATAAAATTCTCACTGAATCGGGCACTTTTACTTATATGTGGGAATCCAGCATAACGGATTCCGAAATTACAAGTCCGAATTTTTGATAATGTTAACTGAATTAAAAAAAATTGAATCACCAATGAACCAAGGTTTCAAAGCCAAGCCACAAACTCAAATTACCAAAAACTTATTCTGTAATTATTCGTGATCCGTATTTTTTTCAATACAGCCATTCAGATCTCAATATTGAATGATCAATACTCAGATACGCTACGTTTTGCAATGCAGATTGTATAATGTTTGCCAATACAATTTAGTGACTGATGCCCGGTTGCAGAGTCGTCACATAAAGTTAAAAACAGGCAGTCAACTCATTTACGAAGCCATAACTACACTTTTCGTTGCACAGATGTCAAAATAAACTATAGCTCACATACAACTAAAAACACCCGATTAGACACATGATTCTGTTGCACAGTCGTCAGAAGGAGCTTATTTATGTCTTCAATCGTTAAATCGGTCAGTTAAGGGCCCGAAGTAGTGTGTTAAATCCACTATCTACTCGCGCTAAATGCATTTTAGAGGCTGTGATAGCTTTTATTGAAAGTTGTTTACGAAAAACTATCTGTATATAAGTAAATAATATGAGTAAATTATTTTTACCGGGTGTAGCTTTATAATAAATATATACCAACAAGTAAATATTTATTTTCATAACGAGTATTTTGGCTACCCACAACTCATATTATTGTAGCCTCATTACTTGTAGGTGCTCAATCAATATAATAAAATTCTAATTAAATGCTGATAATTATGTCCTACATGATGATTAAAAACCAATGATTATAATCTTTATATCTTCTTTTTTTACAATGAAGCACGGATTGGGAGAGAAAAACTAAGAATACCTTGTACTATTTTGTATAATAATTATCAACTTGTGTTGGATGAATTTTAGAATAATTGTTGAAGCAGTAAGATAGATAGATATATTTCTCGATCCATGAAACATCTATAGATGCATGAGATCACGTCAAAAAAAACACATACATAATAGAGTACAAGTCAAAATATTTTGCCTGTATGGTTTCAATGGTTTTTATAGCATTACAGGTCTATGCTGGATTCAGGCAGCTGAAAAAACTCTTCAACATGATAAAAAGGGTTTGAGCAGAGCCACGTATGTAGAGGTTTTTTTAACTCTATGGTTCCCATGTCTCTAAACTGGAGGGGCAATTTATTAAATAAACGTATACCCGTCTAAGTTAGCATTTTTCGTGTTTCTTCGCTTTAAAAGATGTTTATAACCTCCAAATCGCTGAATATGGTGAGAAATCTCGCCAAAAGCCATGAGTCGCCATGTTGTTTATCAATTTTATGTGAGGTCTTTTAGGTCTGTTCACAGTGATGTCTATTGAAACTTTCCAAGATTCCAAGACATTGGTTGGATAGAAGCATGTACGGAAAATTACGGAAAAAAGTGAATAGAGCTGCAGTGTGACCTATGTGTGATGCTAATTCGAGATATTCCTGAATGGGTTTTGGCAAACGACTGTGCAATGACCAACCATTTATGTCAGTGATTTTAATCTATGTCTCACATAGCCGTGTTTGATTTTATGTAACGACTCAGCAACCGGGCATGAGTGCATTGCACTGCTTACCAGCTGCGAGGCCTCGCGGATGTCGGAGAGTGTCTTCTGATAGCTGACCGAGGAGCCCTTGGCCTTGGCGGTGAGCAGCTTGCGAATGGTCTGCGTCAACTCCTGGCGTCGCTTGCGGGCCGCCATACTCAGGCCGGTCGTCAGAATGCCCACGTCGATCTTGCCCGACAGCGGGTCGGTCGCCGACTGTTTCAGCGCTTCTCTGTGCAGTCTACAACAATATTTCAATTAGTCACCAAAAATACATCCATAAAAACGAAAATATTCTATAAAACTCACACAGATTTTAGCCTTCCATAATATTGGTATATAAAGTAGTTTAGTCATATAAAATTGTTTCCATATATTAGTATAGTATATATACCTTCCATATATATGTTTCCATATATTGGTATACCATATAAGTAGTTTCCATAATATTGGTATATAAAGTAGTTTAGTCATATAAAATATGAGCTTGAGAAAGTATGATCTAAAATTTATCATGGACTAGCAGGTTAATTTTGTAATTCAAGTAAACTGGACTAAAGTAAACGCTCGTTTACCTCCATGCCTCCTCGACATCCTGCTTCTCGACCTTTTCGGAGAGGCGCATCTTGGCGTGGGCCTCGGCGAGGCGAATGAGCGACTCTAGCTGGCGAGGGTAGGCCGATATCTGGCCGCGACCCGAGCCCATTTTACGCATTTGCACATAGGTGCTGACCAGCATTTCACCTGCCACGTCTGTCAGTTTCGGCTGCACGTGTTCCTTCGCATAGGCTATGTAGTCACGCAGGAGTCCCATGTCCTGAAACAAAAAGCAAGTGTCAAATCGAAACTACAATCTAGTCTCACAACAGGTCCATGTCCTGTTACAAAATTAAACGTCACATCTAATATTCAATGTAGTCTCTTAAGGCTGTTCGTTACACTTTTTTATTTAAATTGGATAATCTTTTTCAATATAATTGATAAGATCATTATAAGAGTGAGAAAAAGTGGCAACTGAAATTTTCAAGTGGTCTAATAAGCGAGTTATGGGTTGTTTAAGTGCTAACTCCGTTTTATTTCCAGATCATGAACGGTTTCGACTATATTAACAGAACTTCTCTTAAAAATTAAAAAAAAATGTATCTTTCCAAACTCAAACATTTTATTCCTCATATCGTTCATAAAAAGTAACATTTTTTGTAAATTCGATAACTTGTTTATTTTGGCATTAATCGCGAAAACATGCATATTAGAACAAAGCCAATGATATACTGAATGTATTAAAAAAAACTCCAATGGAAACTTCGAAACAGTTTATGATCTGCAAAGAAAACGGAGTTCTCACTTCAACAACCCATAAATTGCACATTAGACCACTTGAAAATTTCAGTTGCCACTTTTTCTCACTCTTATAATGATCTTAACAATCATATTGAAAAAGATTATCCAATTTAAATAAAAAAGTGTAACGAACAGCCTTAACTGGCCCATGTCTTGCAACAATATTAAACGCCACATCAAATATTCAATTTAGTTGCGCAACAGGCACATTGCCCATGTCCTACAACAAAATTAAACTTTACATCGAATATTCAATGTACGTTAGTTGCACAGCAGGAAAATGTTCTACAACAGTATGAAACGCCAAATCGAATATGACCAAAGTGAGTAATTATCTAGCTTGCTCTTTTAACCAAGCCAAGTCATGGTATTTATCGAATAATTTAGAAAGTAATGAGAAAAACTGAAAAGATAATGGGTCGATTAAATAAAAACTGGATTCTAGTGACTAGCAACTAGTCATTGGTTCTAGCTATAAAAAAAATATTATACAGCTTACTCGAATCCTAGCATTTCCTTGAAAATCACTTAGAACTAGCAACTGCTAGCTTTATTCAATTGACCTAATGTTTTCTTTAGGACATAACTCAAAAATGGAAAACGCTAACCCGGTTAGATTGCTAGGTGTAGTCCTTGACAGTAAGCTTAGTTTGGAGGAACATGTAGACTGTCTATTTAGAAAACTAGCATGGGTAACTTACCTTCTTAGATAATTAAGGAATTATGTTAGCTTAGTATTGATTTTAGTATAAATTGAAAATGGGACAGTTTTGGGCATGAGCCTGTTGTGCTTTTCCTTATGTCAAGTATTTTTACACAATGTGATAAATAAATAAATTAGGAGTTCAATTCTCTTTTCAATTCTCATCTAAGCTATGGAATTTGAATGTGGAGTAACTGTTCAACGAACCAGAGCGTTTTTTGGCAGAAAAAGGCAATAAGAGCAATCATGGGCCTCACCCAACACAATTAATGTGAATCATACTTCGTAAAATTTGATATCATGATCTTATCTTCCTTATATATATATATTACAATTTAATATTAATGTTAAAAAAGGAGGTCGTTACATTGAACATAATGAATGGCATGGTTATAATACACTAGTAGTTCTGAGAACAGTAGACCTCGCGCTCAGTAAGTTACATTGACCTGTTGTTATGTTTTCTCAAAAATTAATAAATAATTCATCAATTTAAAATGTCTAGAAAAAATCCTAAATAAACATAGAGCTTTCTGTCCTATCGTACCGTGACGTGTCGTCCCGGAATGTGAGTGTGAGCGCTGTTATCAGGTCTGGCTGCAACTGTCTACAACGTTGATGGAAAGATACATTTTCAAGATGTTCGATGTTTTTGAACGGGTAGTATTATAGTCAACTGTCTACTAACGTTGATTGAAAGATACATTTTCAAGATGTTCGATGTTTTTGAACGGGTAGTATTATAGTCCACTAGACAGCTGATTTATGATGAATAAGTCTGATTTTTACTCAAATATTATCGTATGAAGGAGGCTCCTTTTTCCTTTTATATTATCCTTGAAATGGAAAATTTCCAAAAACCTTGTTTAAACGTCGACGCGTAATTTAAATAGGAGCATACCTGTCAAATTTCATGAAAATCTATTACCGCGTTTCGCCGTAAATACGCAACATATAAACATTTAAACATTAAGAGAAATGCCAAACCGTCGACTTGAATCTTAGACCTCACTTCGCTCGGTCAATGAGGTAATGATAAACTTGTAAGTTTCAAAGTTTTATTGGGCCAGTTGAACATAGAAATTACATATAGCCAAGTTACAACCCACCATCAGACTATATAAGAACCTAAAAAGTTTCGTCTATCTACAAATTTGTTTTCAATTACAATGAATCACATCTTTGAGAGTAATTAGATTTTCGCATTCGATTGTTCAACACAATTATTAGAAATTTTTTTCCCAATAAATGTATTATTATACAGATGAAAATAATGATATGCCTATAAGCCAAGCTTTCTAACCACTAAGGGCCGGTTTCCGAGCTTGGGATTTAGCTAAGTTCTAGACTTTAAACAGCTGGAATCAGAAAATTAGCTTTCTGAAATGGGGCGTAGTCAAAGTCACGTTTAAATTAAATTTCGAAAAACTAGAGAATTAAACACAAAATAAAATAAAGAGAAAATAGAGTAAAGTTTCAGCTATTCTGAATTATTTAGAAATGCTTCATTTCGTCAAGGAAAAACATTCCCAATTATAGAAATGAGAAAATAAATCTTTATTTTGCTGCAACTATTTACTGCAACTACGCCCCGTTTTGGAAAGCCAATTTTCTGACTCCAGCTGTTTAAAGTCTAGGACTTAGCTAAATCCCGAGCTCAGAAACCGGCCCTAACTTTGCTCACTTTAGTAAAGAAAAATAGTTTTCAATAGTAATTATTTTTGTTATTGAAACTATTTTTCTTTACTATTAAACAGGATTCTTTGATTGGGTGACAAATGAAGTTCAATATAACTACAGCACTTGGGAGCAAATATTCTCTAGTGATAATAATTAAAAAACTCACCATCAGTTCATCATCTTCGGCACTGTGCGATTTATAATACAAAGAAACCAGATGTCTGGCCAGTCTCCTGTCGAATTGCTCACTTTGTGGATCCAGAATGAGGAAAATCAAGTCGAATCTGGAACAAGCAGAACACTATTTACTAAGCTATTCACTTCAATATTTACAAAAAACGTAAACTTTCTACACTTTATTCCAGTGAATATCTTCATTCCAAACATAATTTCACAGGTACAATATATTACATTATCTTTTCGATAACCTTCATCTGTTCGCGCGGGCGGCAAATTGGCCGCCTTTTACTTTCCTTGCCCTATTACCATAGGTAAGGAAAGTACTGCTTTCCAAAAAAAATTAAGGTACCCTGATTTCAAGTTTTCTATAAGTTTCAAGTCCCCCTGAGTCCAAAAACATGATTTTTGGGTCTGTAAACACGATAACTCCATTCCTAATCAACCGATTGACTTGAAATTTTAAACTTAAGGTCCTTATACCATGAGGATCCGACAATAAGAAATTCAATAAAATTCAATTCAAGATGGCGGAAAAAATGGCGGATAATTACTAAAAAACCATGTTTTTCACGTTTTTCTCGAAAACGGCTCTAACGATTCTCTTCAAATTTATACCATGGATAGCTATTTATAAGCCCTATCAACTGACATGAGTCTCATTTCTGGGAAAATTCCAGAAGCTCCGTAATATTCTTGAGAAAAATGGCGGATAATGACTAAAAAACCATGTTTTTCACGGTTTTCTAAAAAACGGCTCTAACGATTCTCTTCAAATTTATACCATGGATAGCTATTTATAAGCCCTATCAACTGGCATAAGTCTCATCTCTGGGAAAATCTCAGGAGCTCCGTAATATTCTTGAGAAAAATGGCGGATAATGACTAAAAAACCATGTTTTTCACGGTTTTCTCGAAAACGGCTGCAACGATTTTCTTCAAATTTATACCATGGATAGCTATTTATAAGCCCTATCAACTGACATGAGTCTCATTTCTGGGAAAATTCCAGAAGCTCCGTAATATTCTTGAGAAAAATGGCGGATAATTACTAAAAAAAACATGTTTTTCACGGTTTTCTCGAAAACGGTTCTAACGATTTTCTTCAAATTTATACCATGGATTTAAAAGCCCTATCAACTGACATGAGTCTCATTTCTGGGAAAATTTCAGGAGCTCTGTAATATTCTTGAGAAAAATGGCGGATAATGACGAAAAAACCATGTTTTTCACGGTTTTCTCGAAAACGGCTCTAACGATTTTCTTCAAATTTATACCATGGATAGCTATTTATGAGCCCTATCAACTGGCATGAGTCTCATTTCTGAGAAAACTTCAGGAGCTCTGTAATATTCTTGAGAAAAATGGCGGACAATGACGAAAAAACCATGTTTTTCACGATTTTCTCAAAAACGGCTCTAACGATTTTTTTCAAATTCATACCCTGTATAGTTATTTATCAGATCTATGAACTGGCATGAGTCTGTTTCCTGGAGAACTAATGGGGGGTCCACCCTATCCTTGAGAAATGGACTTTGTAACCTCCATCTCGTGCATGAGGTAGGTAGAGCAGTTTATAAAAAGTACACAGTCATAGTCAAGATATTTCATCTGTAGAACAGCTGTTTTGACGACTTTTAAAAAAATCATCTAATTTCACAATTTACACGAAGGAAAAAGTACTCTGAAAACAATAATTATATATACACATATACAGTAGTCTGATCGTAGTTGCAAATAATATGTTGCCGCCAATAATTGTCATGATGTTATTCCCCTAAATTATTCTCGTTTGAGAATGAGGCTTACAGTTCAATGAGCAAGGAAGCAAGGTGTGAGTGTACCACACCAGATTTTTCAGAACTTTTGTTATGTTTCCTAATCTGGCAATTAGTGAGTGGTGAGAATGATTATCAAAGTATTCCTTCCCCACTATCTCCCCTAACTTCTTCAGCCCTTATCCAGCTCAGTTGGTGACTTGCTTGAGCATAGGAGTGATTTTTTAGCGTGTGACTACCGGGGAGCGGCCAAATTGCCGCCCGCGCGAGCACTTGTGTTGGGATCTCCACCAAGATTTTTTCTGCAAATATATCATTTTTATTCACATTACAATACGTCATTTTCATCTCAAACCAATTTTAATTTTTCAAGTTATCTCCTATGGCTTGTAAAATTGCAATAGCCTAACTGCAAGAAAACATAGAAGTGGATTAGATACTTCTAAGTTCTAGTGGATTGTAAACTTCTACTCATTATCAAATAGATATTTATAAAAATTTGTGAGAAGTAACTTAACTTTTTTCATTTCTACCAGTCCCTGATATTTCAAATGAACATCTTTTATACGACTAGTACGGCCGGTATTACACTGATTCTGTGACATAAATTAATTATCAAATACCCTTGATGAAAATATTACATTTATATAATTATTACAATGTACTAATACCATAATATATAAACTATGGTCATATGTCAATAATTATATAAATTACATGTAAAATGATCATAAATATTTAATAACAAGTCATCATAGTCTAATACCAGCCTTAAAACTTCACGAAGGCTACATAAATATTATAGGTATATTATAAGCTATATGATTTATCAAAATCGTATTATATCCCTGTACCATAGAGAAACAATAGCATAAGTAGATATCCCATGGTATAGGGCGTTTATGTCGCAACTTTTACTGTTATCTCAAGCCGATAGTCCACATAGTTCTTTCCCGTGAAGCTATGTGACATTGGTAGTCTCTCATATTGTGCCGTTCATACACTCTTACCTGGTCAAAACAGTAAAAATCGACAATAATCGACAGTAATCGGCTTGAGATAACAGTAAAAGTTGCGACATAAACGCCCTATACAATGGGATATCTACTTATGCTATTGTTTCTCTATGGTAGTACTTGTAATCAGTGACATTGGAAATATCTTATACACTTTGGGAATGAATAAACCTAAAAAAATCAATGGCGGCCAAATTGCCGCCGCGCGAGCTGAATTGTAACTCCACAAGGCGCGAGCGGATGAAGGTTAAATGAAAATATATTTAAAGAAGAAACTGACAACTTAATAAATAATCATGAAGTTTTTCCTACCTGGACAGGAGCGTGTGAGGAAGCATGATATTTTCAATGATTGTCTTATTTTTGTTCCACTGGGATTCGACTGGGTTAGCAGCAGCCAAAATCGAAGTTCTCGCGTTCAACTGACAAATAATTCCTGCTTTTGCTATGCTCAGCGTTTGCTGTTCCATAACCTATGAGAAAGAAAAAAAAATCATTACATAATTCTATTAGAAAACGTACATGAAAGACTGTCTCTCCTTTGTTAAGAGTCAACGGTTGAATCCATTATGTACTTGTTTTTTGACGAACCAATCGCTGCAATGTACGCTTAAAGGCAATAAAGCTAATAAATATCATTCCATTGATTTAATAGGAGAGAAAAAGCGAATAAGAAAAAAAATGTACCTTTCAGTTAGAAAATCTACGCACAAAATATTTGGCCACAATTATTTCCTTGTTTGTAGTGCTCTAGCAAACGTTTTCTAAAACTTATTTTGTTTGAAATTAGATTAGTTAGCCGGTTAAGCCGTATATCAGTAAACTAAAAAAAAAAATCGTTAAAATAATATACGAAGTCAGTGCCATCTCTTTTAATAACAAAAACAGTTTGAATCGATTCTAACAAAATCGCTAAGTAATTATTCAAGTAATGGTGAGCAGAGAAGAAAATTCAGAATGCAACATGAAATATTTGTTTACAAGTTTAATAGGCCTGTAACTAAGTATCTGAATAATGAGGGGATTAATAAAATTAAACAAAATTATACCTCACCTCATGAAGAACACTCCGAGTGGCGTCATTCATTTTATCGAATTCATCGATGCAGCAGATTCCATTGTCTGCCAGAACCAATGCGCCCCTATTAAAAAAAGATTATTAGAAGAATTAACTCTAATAAAAATTGATTAAGATAAACAGTGAAGTACTAGAGAAGTATGAGTCATAAGGCACATTGCCAACTTAAATTAAATTATATAGATGGACATTACTGAGATATTGCATTTATTCAAATACTAATGAATTAATAATTATTAAACGAAAATCCAAATTAAATGAGGTGAATCACCCCGAAGACTTCTGCTACTGCAAATATTGACATCAGGGTAAACAGCTAGATGGAAAGTCGATGAGCGCTATTCAAAATGAGGTACCGGGTTCGATTCCCGGGCTGACAAACAATTTTTGAATAGTAGCGCTCATCAAATTTTCATCTAGCTGTTTACCCTGTTGTCAATATTTGCAGTAGCAGAAGTCTTCGGGGTGATTTACAGCATTTAATTTGGATTTTCGTTTAATGATAACTATTAAATTATATTCAGGCGAAGTGGGACCTTCCGGCAAGGGACTCCTCACCAACAAAAGCCATAGGAATATAATTTTACTAGGGAATAAATCATACTGTTTAGTAGAAGTGACTGGAAAAGTATATAAAATAAGAAAGAAATTGCAAAAATTGGAAGAAATTATGAAATGGAAGACATCTCCTTTAGCAAAAGGCTGTGGCTTGGTGCAAGAGCTACCTATGTCAAAATATCAACTTTCTCACAAATCAGCTTGAAAGTTCACCTTGTTTTCGAACTAAGGCATTTCAATACGGAAATGCGAGTGCTAGAAGTGCAGAAGTCGACATTGGTAGTTCTGGCACGGAGTATGAATGACAATCTAAAAACATATGTCTTCATTGGTAGTTTTCACACTCTGAGAGTGGAACTAAATCATGACATTGGTAGTATGAATGTTATAACTTTTTATTGCTTTGAAATAGGATATTGGCACTTCTGGAACTATAAATAATCGATATTAGTGATGTATTAAACTCATTTTTGAAAAAAATTGACATTGGTAGTTTTTGCACCAAGCCACAGGTCTCGATCATATAGAGTTGCAAAAATTGGAAGAAATTATGAAAGAAAGACATCAACTTTAGCAAATAAATGGTTAGTCTCAATTATGGAGCATAGGCTCTACTATTGTAATAATTCGTCACAATAAATTAATAATACATTTTCATCAATACTATCACTAAACAATAGTGACACTCCCTTTATTAGAATACAGCAGCGCTTACTGCTGACGGCAATTATTCACACTCATTAACTGCTCTAAAATCTAGATTATACTCATCAACTTTGAAACCATAATTGTCTGCAGCTACCATAACTTGCTATTTTAATAGATACCTTTTTGGAATATCTTGCTTTCGTCAATCGTGAAATTAAAGCCTTCATTTCAATCTATGTTTTGAATTTGAATTTATTACTCATTGCATGTACAACAATAAAATTGTTTGGCAATCGTCACATATTACAAAACAAAAAAATCACAACAAAAGTCATTTATGTCATAAAAACACTTATCAGCCAGCCAGTCCTTCAATTTTTTTCTTGAGCTGCCTGTTATGTTACAGGCTCTTGAGTTAACTATTATGTTTGAAGGGACGGATTCAAGGATCCAAAGGTTCAAAGAACCCCACACGTCAACCGGAGCTTATTGTGTGTCTATTTCAATCTAAATATATTGGCCATCTTTAATACACTTTGTTTCGATAAGGAAGTGGGGAGGTGGGTAACTCACGTCTGCAGAACCAGTTGACGGGTTTCGGGGTCTTTGGTGACGTAGGCGGTGAGCCCGACGGCTGATGAGCCCTTGCCGCTGGTGTACTGACTGCGAGGCACCAGGTCATACACGTATGACAGCAGCTGGGACTTGCTCGTGCCCGGGTCTCCGCACAACAGGATGTTCAGTTCAGATCTGATAACATCATATTCAACTAAAATATTCTCCCAAAAGAAAACAATTTAATTACAAGTATAAAATATGCATGAGGGTAATTTTCTTTCAACCTCCGATCACATATCATAGGACACAGAAAAGTGTTAAGGGGATGATTTTCACAGATCTTAACAGCTTATTATCCCCAGCAATTCAATTTTACGCAGGGAACATTATAAGTGATGATTTTGTGCGTGAATGGTATAAAAAAATCAAATACGTCAGTTGAAATTACTTCCGGAATCGACGATATCCATGACAGCTCGATCACATAGTGCGGGTACAACCAAACGGCTTCTCCAGCAAATCAAATGGGATAATTTCGATCACTCACCGTACAAATCTGACTTTACCACTAGTAATTTATATCTTTACCCCAAACTCATGACATGCCTTTGAGGGCAGAGCTCCAAAACTATCGTGGAGCTCCAAACCAACGTCATACCCCTCTTAAAGTCATTTGGCGACATCTTATGAACAGGATTTTGGTAGGCTAGTCCACTGGTATGAAAAATGCCTCAATCTTCACGGCAATTACGTTGAAGAATAATCATAAGTGTGAGTAACTTCAAGTAAGAAGATGATTCTTTTATATACATTCGTCTTTTATTCATGGCCAATCGGAGGTTGAAAAAAATGACTCTCGTAGATTGAACAGATCTGAAAGATTAATAACAATGATGAAATAAAAATTTTCTTCCCAAAACTATAGTGATAAAAATGCATGTACACATGTTTATCATGCATGACCAACCGTTAGTAGCAAGCCTATATTATTGCCTTAAATAACAAAAATAGGTGTATAGTAAATATCGATGATGTGGAATCTCTCTATAATTTAAATAATTTCTAATTATGATGTTCTAAGATAATTATAAATTGGATTGAATTATTTCCCTAAAATAATTACATTAAATTACAAAATCGAAACGTGTATAGTAACTATTGATGATGTTGGACCTCTCCATAATTGAAATAACTTTTAATTATGATTCAAGATAAGAATAAATTGAATTGAATTAGTATCCCAAATTTATTGCACTACATTACAAAATAAAATGTTTAGAGTAAATAGAGAGCGGAATCTCTTAAAATTATTAGAATAAATCAATCAGATTGAAAATTAGATAAACAGATCACATGACGGACATGGGTGGCATGCAACATTCTAAGCTTTTGTCATCCTTGATCGGATCGTAACGCTGCATGAAAGGTGTGGCCCCGGTTTTAATGAAACATATGGAGAAGGCAAAGTTCCAATACAAAAACTCATTAGTTCGTGTTGGTTTAACTGAGTTACCTGAAATTCGCTCTTCCTGACGTAGTGTGAGTCTTCCTAGTGCCTCCAAACAATTGCAGGAGAATGCCTTTCTTGATATCCTCGTTTTCGTAGATGGAAGGCGCAATAGCATGCGCCAAACGCTCGTACAAGTCTTCTCGCTCACTCAGGGCCTTCAGCAGGACAAGACGCTCGGGTGAAAATCTATGGTCTTTTCTGAAATTAAACGGAAATATCACATTTATTGAAAGTTATTCAATCATAATCACAAACACCATTGGGTTGAGTAACTTAGGGCCGGTTTCCGAGCTCGGGATTTGGCTAAGTTCTAGACTTTAAACAGCTGGAGTCAGAAAATTAGCTTTTCAAAACGGGGCGTAGTCGCAGTTTTTATAACAGTAGTTGCAGTTTTTATTTTCTCATTTCTATAATTGGAAACGTTTTTCCTTGACGAAATTAAACACTTCTAAATAATTCAACATAGCTGAAACTTTACACTATTTTCTCTTTATTTTATTTTGTGTTTAATTTTCTAGTTTTTTGAAATCTAATTCAAACGTGACTATGACATTGACTGCGACTACGCCCCGTTTCTCAAAGCCAATTTTCTGACTCCAGCTGTTTATGGCTTTATTTAAGTCTAGAACTTAGTCAAATCGCGAGCTCAAAAACCGACTCTTAGTTGTTTCATCTCAATAGATGAATTTTCTGTATTGTATTTAGTGGATTTTGAACACTGTCAATTAGTGATTTTGACAACGGTCATTTCATCATTTAATATAATAAAAATAGTAAAATCATAAAAGAAAACAACCTGTCATTCAACGTAAAACTGTTTTATATGGAAATCCATTGATACTGAAGAGATTCCATGACAAAAATGACTAACGAAGCTATTATTTTTCAAGTTTACTAAAAAAAATCGAAATTCATTCATTTTCCACCGTTAGTAGCAAGCCTATATTATTGCCTTAAATAAGAAAAATAGGTGTATAGTAAATATCGATGATGTGGAATCTCTCCATAATTGAAATAACTTTTAATTATGATTCAAGATAAGAATAAATTGAATTGAATTAATATCACAAATTTATTGCACTACATTACAAAATAAAATGTTTAGAGTAAATAGAGAGCGGAATCTCTTAAAATTATTAGAATAAATCAATCAGATTGAAAATTAGATGAACAGATCACATGACGTACATGGACCATTGCACCATTCTAAGCTGTTGTCATCCGTTATCGGATCGGAACGCTGCATGGAAGGTATGACCCCGGTTTTAATGAAACAGCTAGAGAAAGCAAAGTTCCAATACAAAAATTCATTAATTCGAGATGATTCAACTAATTAGTTCAACTGAATTAGGCCTACCTGAAATTCGCTCTTCCTGACGTAGTGTGAGTCTTCCTAGTGCCTCCGAACAATTGCAGGAGAATGCCTTTCTTGATATCCTCGTTTTCGTAGATGGAAGGCGCAATAGCATGCGCCAAACGCTCGTACAAGTCTTCTCGCTCACTCAGGGCCTTCAGCAGGACAAGACGCTCAGGTGAGAACCTATGGTCTTTTCTGAAATTAAACGGAAATATCACATTTATTGAAAATTCAATCATAATCACAAACACCATTGGGTTGAGTAACTTAGGGCTGGTTTCCGAGCTCGGGATTTGGCTAAGTTCTAGACTTTAAACAGCTGGAGTCAGAAAATTAGCTTTTCGAAACGGGGCGTAGTCGCAGTTTTTATTTTCCATTTCTATAATTGGAAACGTTTTTCCTTGACGAAATTAAACACTTCTAATAATTCAACATAGCTGAAACTTTACACTATTTTCTCTTTATTACTTTCCTTGCCCTACTACCATAGGTAAGGAAAGTATTGCTTTCCAAAAAAAATTAAGGTACCCCAATTTCAAGTTTTCTATACGTTTCAAGGTCCCCTGAGTCCAAAAACATGATTTTTGAGTGTTGGTCTGTGTGTGTGTGTGTGTGTGTGTGTGTGTGTGTGTGTGTGTGGTGTGTGTGTGTGTGTGGTGTGTGTGTGTGTGTATGTCTATGAACACGATAACTCCATTCCTAATTAACCGATTGACTTGAAATTTTAAACTTAAGGTCCTTATACCATGAGGACCCGACAATATAAAATTCAATAAAATTCAATTCAAGATGGCGGAAAAAATGGCGGATAATTACAAAAAAAACATGTTTTTCACGATTTTCTCAAAAACGGCTCTAACGATTTTCTTTGAATTTCTACCATGGATAGCTATTTATAAGCCCTAAAAACTGACATGATTCTCATTTCTGGGAAAATTGCAGGAGCTGCGTAATATTCTTGAGAAAAATGGCGGATAATTACTAAAAAACCATGTTTTTCACGGTTTTCTCAAAAACGGCTCCAACGATTTTCTTCAAATTTATACCATGGATAGCTATTTATAAGCCCTATCAACTGACATGAGTCTCATTTCTAGGAAAATTGTAGGAGCTGCGTAATATTCTCGAGAAAAATGGCGGATAATTACTGAAAAACCATGTTTTTCACGATTTTCTCAAAAATTACTCGACTGATTTATTTCAAATTCATACTCTGTATAGTTATTTATCAGCTCCATCAACTGGCATGAGTCTTCTTTCTGGGAAACTAATGGGGGGTTCACCCCATCCTTGAGAAATGGACTTTGTAACCTCCTTCTCGTGCATGAGGTAGGTAGGTAGAACAGTCTATAAAATAACACATAGTCAAGATATTTCATCTGTAGAACAGCTGTTTTGACGACTTTTAAAAAATCATCGGATTTCACAATTTACACAAAGGAAAAAGTACTCTGAGAACAATTATATACACACATATACAGTAATCTGATCGTAGTTTCAAATAATTATGTTGCCGCCAATCGTCATTATGTTATTTCTCTAAATTATTGTCGTTGAAGAATGAGGCTCCCAGTTCAATGAGCAAGGAAAGTTGTGTGTGTACCACACCAGATTTTTTTATTTTGTGTTCAATTTTCTTGTTTTTTGAAATCTAATTCAAACGTGACTATGACAATGACTGCGACTACGCCCCGTTTCTCAAAGCCAATTTTCTGACTCCAGCTGTTTATGGCTTTATTTAAGTCTAGAACTTAGCCAAATCCCGAGCTCGGAAACCGTCCCTTAGTTGTGCCATACTTAATTTGAGTTATTTTTTCCACTGGAATAAATTTATGTATTTTTATATTCTGTGAAATCAAATTCGTATGACACTCGATAAACAATATCTTGGAGAAGAGGCGGCAAAATTAAACTAAAATAATAAAGATAAAATAATAAACTTAATCCAATTAGACACCAATAACCCCATTTTTGATAGAATCATGCAAATTCAAATCCAAAATTTACAGTCCTAGTTCATAAAATTATATGAATACACTAACATATGATCAAAAATAAGAATCTTCCAGCTTTATTTATTACTCATATCACTTGAAAATGGCATCAATGTTGAAACATGTGATAAAATAATTCAAAAAATCTGGTGTGGCGCACTCACACAACTTTCCTTGCCGTTATGAAAATTTATCACCTGAAGCTAGTGTGCACGCGCATTTCAAGTCTACTATTCAAAAATCCAAGCCAGCTGGTGACACACGAAGTCTGCTATCTCTTCATAGTGAATGATTTAATAGAATCAACAGTTGCCAACAGTTTGCAATAATTAAAGTAATAACATTTTCTCGAATTTCGAGCTTAATTTAAATTTTAGGTGAAAATGTTACTAAACATCAATTGTAGAGATTTTAATGCTCAATCTTTTCCACTTGAAATTTTGTGTCGGATACTTATATCGTAAGAACCTTAAGTTTCAAATTTCAAGTCACTCCGTTAATTGAGAGATGAGATATCGTGTACACAGACGCACATACACTCACACACATACACACACACACACACACACACACACAGACCAACACCCAAAAACCACTTTTTTGGACTCAGGGCACCTTGAAACGTATAGAAATTTATAAATTGGGGTACCTTGATTTTTTCGGAAAGCAATACTTTCCTTACCTATGGTAATAGGGCAAGAAAAATAAAAAGGGTATTGAGATTTTTATTTCTATTTATCTTGGAGAAAGTATCCTCTAAATTTCATGAATTTATTTGCTACAATACCAAGTTTGTCAAGCATTGACTGATACGTCATGATCAACACATCTGTCCAGTCGTTAGTGGCCACCCTGAATAGAAATGTGAATGATAACAACAAATCGTAGCTTACCCCTCTTCCTGCTCGTACAGTCGTTTCGAGTCCAGCTTGCGGAAGTGCACAACATCGACGTGCGTCTTGTAGACACTGCGTACATTGCGCATGCGCGGGTTGACCTGAATGGGAACGGCGCGATAGATGCCCGTAACGGTCACTCGGTCTCCCGGCTGTACGGCGTCCACAAGGTCATTGTGTGCGAATAGCACCACAGTGTGCGGAGTTTGGCCTGCCAACCAAAACAAACGATCGTTAATTCTTGATGCAATACCGATTCACTTGAACGCATTTCCAAGAAAGTATTGAAACACAATGGAATAATGAAACACTGAGATGTTGTCTAGAACTATCACAAATTTATTGAAAAATTAAATGTTTCAACCAATGGTGTCATTAGTCATCTTTAGTTATCTATATACATAAAAATGAATGTCTGTTTGTTTGTTCCTTCTAGACTCGAAAACTACTTGACAGAACGGCATGAAACTTTGGGTATATGTTGTGTGAATATTGGGGATGGTTTCTGACCAGAAATTTTAATAGGGGGGGGGGGGCTAATAATAATTATATATTAATCCATTTTACATACCTATGTTTTAAAAATTCTTGGCCGAGCGGCTAACGTAGAACGGGAATATTATCATGATTCCAGATCATGTTGTGATAATATGATTTAGCATCTAAACTTACTAGCTATAATAAACACGTCACTCTGTGATAGAATTGTTTACTGGTATTAAAACAATAGTTTTAGCACATAGGAAGTCCGTATTGAGATGTAAATGAAAATATTGAGATAAATTTCATGATTCACCAAATAAAGTCAAGTGTGACACGAGATACATTGACTTTTTGGCGGTACGAAGTTCGCCGGGTAAGCTATTTTTTCAATAAATTTGTGATAATAATAATAAAAAGTTTTATTTCCATTTTTGCATAATACAAATTTAGAAAAACAATGAATACTAGTCAATAACAAATTGAAAGTTAACATAAAAAACCATATTACAGATATCAGACTGTACACAGTAGGCCTATCACGTATGTGAAAATATAGAGATAAATACACAACAAGTTAAAAACACAACAACACCTCAAGTTCTATTGAAATAAGTCACTTTATACAAAAATAAAATATAACTGTTCTCTGTCTAATTAAAGAGACAGTCTTACAACCACTTTCACACGGTGAAGTTACGACCTTTAGATGTCCATTCTCAGAAAGGGTATTGAGGATTCCCTCCCATTTAGCACTTGACCGGTATAGGATAGAATAGAAATGTGGTTTTAGAATAAGTTTATCCTAATAAAGCAGCAGCGGCAGGAAGGTTGTACTGGGCATTATCTACAAATTTCCAAAAAGGGAGGTGAGCCAGGCTACCAAATTAGGGGTTTTCAGATCTACAATGTTCCAATCCTAACCTACTCTTAAACATGGGCGCTCTCCGAAAGAAGCCAGAATCAGCTGCAGGCCCAAAAGATGAGGTACTTGAGGAGGGTAGCGGGGAAAACAAGAAGGCATAGGATAAGGAACCAAAACATAAGAGACAACCTGAATTCAAAACCTCTGAAGCCGCACAGTTGAGTTGACTGGGACATGTGATGAAGATGTCAACTGACAGACTGCCAAGGAGGGTCTGGGAGTGCAAGGTTGTGGGTGCTAGGGGGTGAGGAAGAGATGGAAGGATAGTGTTCGAAAGATGGCGGAAGATAGAGGCGTGGGGTGGAGCGAAGTGAGAAGAAAGGCGCAGGAAAGAGAAAGATGGAGGGCTCTCGTAAACCTCAACACCTAAGGATAAAAGAGGATTGATCAAGTAAGTAAGTTATCCAAAGTTTTTGTGTTGACCTGGCATGTCTTTAGGAGACTAATGGAGCTTAACCAGTTGCTTGTCGGTGAACTGGGACCTGTTGAGGTTGATAGTATCAATATTTGAATATCAAAATTTTCAATATTCGAATAGCAATAGTATCGATATTTGATTATCGACAGTATTGATACTTTAAGATCGATATAAGTTGACTGACCTGGCGGCATGTCGTCAGGAGACTCCTGGAGCTTCACTAGTTGCTTGTCGGTGAACTGCGACCGGTTGTGGATGAGCGTGAAGCAGTGGTTGGTGTTGCAGTTGCTGCAAAGAGTCGGCTCGGCGATTCGGCCTCTGTCCATTTCCACCGAACATGTCAGCGCACACACCATGCACTGGAAGAATGCCTCGCGCATCTCCGGCATCACGTTGCTTGTCCTAACAAACAGTCGAAAAATATAATTTGATTGTATGGTAAGAGATGTAACCTTATCTAAATTTGGGAGAGGAATATCACAAATATGATATTTGAGGAATAAATATGAGAGGAATATCACTGGCACGGCCAGTGACGGACGTACTACTGCGAGTGAGAAAACAAAGGCTTTCAAACGTGTAGGGACACATACTACCGCACCGCGTCAGCACCGTCGCCGTGTTTGTTGCCCGAGCCGTGCCCGCGCCGTCACCGTCTAGTTCAGTTTACTTTGACGGAGACGGTGCGGCCTCGTTCAACATGGAGGATTAAAAACTGTTTGAAGAGATACGGAATTTTCCAGTTGGGTACGATCAAAGTGATGAGAAATATGGTTGTACGAAAAAATAAGTTGAACCAAAAGTAGAAGTAGAACCAAATAACTCAAGCCAAAGGTATAATAGACATAATATAATAAATAATGAGATAAACAACAAAAAGTATGAGAGAAGAACCCATGACTGTGTCTTAAATTTTAAATTTAAAACTAATTACGTTTAGATATACATAAGACAGAAGATAACAATTTTTTTCGCTGATATATATATTCACGATACAAGATCTTCATTAAAAACATTTTAATACATTTATTCTCCAACATGAATATTCTTGGGCCCATTACACATATGCATCAAACGCTGTATGCTGTTAACACTGGTATTACAGCTATACCCCTCCAGAGATCCCTTACACAAACAAAATTCCTTCTATATTTCACATGTTCTGTACCGTAACTTGGCTCGTCACTTCCCACACCACATAGTATTTCAGGACGTCTCAAAATCCTTATTTAAATTGAAATTGAAGAAATTTTTAATACAGCTGGGAGTGGACAATTCAGAAAACATCATCACAACAAATTATACCTACCTTAATTGATAAATTCGCTGGTGGTGACAACCTGACTACTGTTCTTGGAATCTGTATGCATCATTACAATAATTAACCTTTTTATTTTTTTTTGAGCTATCCAATAATCCTCTGTACGTAATAATAATATTAAATAGGATTCTGAATGCAGCAAAATTAGTCTTTCCTTTCTCTCTGACAAACTTATAATATGCAACTCTGGTTTGCGCACAGGCATTTTTTGCCCATGCAGACCATTTTCTAAAGATATACTTGTCTTACTGTATTCATGAGGTTGATTTTATTCTTTGTTTGTTTTATATTGATAATGAGTACATAGGATTATTAATTTGTATGTAAAGTGCATTTTTTTGAAATAAATATCTTTTGTTTGTCTGTCTGTCAAGACTGATTGTGGTATTGTTAGGCACCGAAATATATACCAGCACTATGATTCTCATCTTCTGTGTCTACAGGTAATTAGTTTAAAATTGAAAAATATGAATTTAAATCGGATGTAACAAGCTTAAATAGTGTTTTATTATTGAAAATAGTTTAACACATTCAGAAATCAAACCACAGTAGCACTACAGATCTGAGACACTGCTGCCGCTCGGCTGTCGCACGGATATGTGTGTTCTACTACCATCACCTTGTCACGGACGTAGCCATAGCCACCTCTAATACAAGGCCCCGGCCTACGATATTGCAACGTCGCAGTGTAGGCCTAAAATTAATACATGATTGGTGAAAAAGATTTCAAAAAATACCAGCTGATCTTTTTTACCAATCATGTATTAGATTCTAGGCCTACGCTGCGACGTTGCAATATCGTAGGCCGGGGCCTTGTATTAGAGGTGGCTATGACGTAGCTCGACCGTACCTCGGCACGGGCTTGGTGCGATTATATGTGTCCCGAGCTTTATTCTTTCAATCGCAAAACATATAATCAGCTGTCAGTTTGCTTGTCTCTATAGTGACGAAAATAACGATGCCTAACTAATATTGAGGTTCATTAAAAAATGATAAAATACTGTCTAGCGACTTTGAGGGAGAGGTTTGAACGACGCATTACAAGAGGTGGGTTCTGTTCGACTACATCCAACAGAGAAGTGCAAGTCACTCGCTATACTAGCTAATATCCCCGGGCAAACTCCCCCGGCCGAGGTTGCACGGCTAGAGCCCTGGGAGTGATAGAACTAAAGTGCGCAGGCGTACTGAATAGAAGATAACCATGACTTTTCAATTTCATTAAATTTCCCACAGTAAAAAATGAATTTAATGAAAAGCTTACTATCGACTCAGGAGTGGAGTGTCATTCAACAAATGGAACTAAGTTTTTGGGTCCGGAGCTGCAGTCCAATCTAACGTGGGAAACTGAAATTAAAAGCCTTAGAAGAAAGTTGTCCCATGCAGTATTTGCTTTAAAGACTTATATTAAAGAATATTTCCAACAGAAAAACAGCTCTTGCGGTCTATCATGGGTACTTCATGTCCCAAGTCCGTTATGGTAAGATATTTTGGGGAGGCTCCATAGGATATCTGTATACAATATTTAAAACAAGAAAGAATGCAAATAATTGAAGGTATTAGCGTAAGGCATTCATGCAAACCCATATTTAGACAATTGGGTCTGCTTACAATGCCTGCATTGAGATTGCTGTGTATGCGCATAAGAATAATAATACTTATTGTGACAACATAATATCTCACCCATATAACACAAGACACGGAGGTTTGCTGCTTCGATATCCTGTGCATAGGCTGACATTGGTTGAGAAGGCGCCATTCTATTCGGGTATGACGATTTTAAACTAGTTACCCAAATCCCTGAAGGATAACAGCCACGAAAAGTTTGCTAGGGGAAGTTAAAAAATTGCTCATTGAGGCTTGTCCTTACTCACTTGCTGACTATTTTGAGGTGTTCTGTTGAGGGAGTGTTGGCTAGAAAGTGGGCTCTCAAAAAAACCCAAAAAGCCTCAAGATTATAAAATTCTGACGTGTCACATGCTGTGCGAGCTCTGCTCCATTATACAGCTTTATGTGACAAAAATTAAACTAAACTATAATTATTGTACTGTTGGTGGGCGTGTGGTACTAAAATATGAAATTGATGCAAAAATAAATAAGATATTAATTCAGTATGATTAATACGTAACCATGAGCGTAGATCCTGGGGGGGAGGGACACGGGTGACGCTTCCCTCTCAATATTTTATGGTATAGGCTATGTCCCCCGGAAAAATTTATTGAAGATTTAAATTATGATAACACATTTTTATTAGTTTACTTGTAAATTGGAAATAAACTGGCCTTGTTGTACGAAATATTTATATAGTGTCGTTTGTATGACAAGAGTGACCAGTGTACAAAGTATTCTAGTAATATATATCAATAGATATAGATATTTTGCACAAGAATTTAGTATGGGCATCCCATTTAAGATGTTCGTCTATTCTGATACCTAAGTATTTTGTACCTGCAACTCTTTTCAAACAAGGATAGCTGTCCAAGAGTTAGGATCAGAGAGATTTAAAGACTTTGTTTTGCTTTTGAAAAAGTGTAATACTCATGAGAATTTATGTATCTATGTTAAGCTTAAAGGTGCGTACAGATATACGCGTCGCGAACATGAGCAATTCACTTTTAATCAGCTGACTATATCTGTATGTTTACAGAAACGATAAGATACCGATATAAAAAGCTTGGCATCAGCTGAATAAAAGTGAATTGCTCATGTTCGCTGCGCGTAAATCTGTACTCACCTCAAGTTGATCTTTATAACAGAGTTTTAGCTTTCAAGTGAAAATTATAAATTACAGCTTTGTATGGTTATTTAGCTATCCTGCTTTGGTTGGTAATCAAAACAATCAATACATCTAATGCTGATGTTTCTGTAAATAATTTGTATTTAGTAGAACTTAAAACTATTAACTCCAAATTTAATTTATTTACCCTCTAATTTACCAATGCCGAATAAGAGGATTTAAAACAGAATTGAAGTAAAATATACTTCAAAACCATCATTTCAATAACCTATTTCTCAAAAAAATCTTCGGTGGGGGGTACCCCCCCCCCGACTACCCAGTACGTCCCCCCAATGTCTAACACCTATCTACGCCAATGATAGGCATTATACTTGATTAAATATTTTAAATTGTTGACACAAATGTAGTGATCTATTGAAAATTGACATCAATGGATGCCATTCCATCTCCTTTGCAGATGACACGGCCTTAATTTTTACTGGGTCAAATTGGCGGGAGGTTAAGTGTTTAGCCGAGGCTGGTCTGGCTAGGGTTAAATCTTGGCTGGATCACCACACGCTGACACTTAACATAAAAAAAAGTGTGTACATGCTTTTCTCTCCATCAGAAAGGTCTATCCCTACAGAGCTATTTCAAGATGGTGTAAAAACTCACTCAGACTCCTGTACATATTATAATCATTATGTAGAGTTGGAAGGGTTACAGGAGAGGGATGAAAACTGTGTATGTCAGGCATTGATAAGAGTGAGGGAGACAAAATATCTGGGAGTCATGTTAGATTTACAACTCAAATGGAACGCGCACATTGATAATATATGTAAAAAAATGAAACATATTATACATAAATTTTACAGGTTAAACGGGTTAGGTGATTTAAATATATTACTATTAATTTACTTTGCTTACGCCCAGTCAGTATTACAGTATGGCATTAGGGTATGGGGTGGGGCATTGGACGTACATTTTAACAAAATCTCCTTAATTCAAAAACACTTAATTAAAGCAGCACTTGGTCGACCCAGACGTTACCCTACAAATCTCCTTTTTACAGAATTCCCAGTTTTAACAGTTAGGCAACTATTTGTGAAAAACATAATATTATACATAATTAAAAACAGAAATCTATTTACACCTCAAGCTCGAACCTACAATTTTCGAATGCAAGATAATTATCAAATTAACAGAGCTGACATGACTGTATGCCGAAGACAATTTCCTTACATCTGCAATAGACTCATCAACCTGCTACCAGAAAACTTAATAGCAAATAGAACAACAAAAGCAAATCCTAAAAAAATAGCAGAGTGGATAAAATCAATAAACACTTCTCAATTCTTACAAACATAATATAATATCAAATATAACCATCGTCTTGTTTCACTAACTACAGTTCATCAATAATTGTATCAATTCTCAATTATATTTCAGATATATTCCTTCCAACACAATATATATCAACATTGACTTATAACAGCAACCAATCATAAAATTTAATATAGCAGTAACTTACTCCATTTGTATTACACTTCAACTTTTCTCATATTATCAGTATTCTGTACATTTTTATTGTCATACATATTTGTATTAATTTTTCTTCTCTTTCACTTGTGTATTGTACTTTTTATGATTTTTTTGGTACTCGCTGCCAGCACTCAAACCCTTGGTTTTGCAGGCAGCGCCTATTATGTTATTTTGTGTAACAAAGTTTTTATTTATATGAATACTTTGATTGTCTATCTTGCTTAACTTTGTTTTGACATTTATCATTGTTTTGTATTATATTTGAAATGGCAAATAAAATTTGATTTGATTTGATGCTGACCTGATAACCATGCCACTGATGGTGATGAGCTGATCAATGTCCTCGGGGTTGAGCTGACGCATGTTCTTGGTCTTGTGCGCGTTGAACGGTCGCACCTGGATCTGGTGCGCCAAGATGGCGGCCGGGTGCTTGTCGAAGAACATCTCGTTGACGGCCATGTCCAGGGTGGGGATCACCTCCTGAGGGTAGCTCACCAGCTGCCGGTACAGCTCGCCGTCGAAGGTCTCAAGATGGAGGCAGTTAACGTTCAGGTAGAGCTCTTCCAGAATGTGGATCTAAACAATGCCCCAATTCTACATTACAAATCAATGTCAACAACTAAAAATTGATACGAAAAGATAGATAGATAGATATATTTATAAATAATTGTTACAAGGCTATTGCCTATGGTAACATTTACAAAAATTGACACTAAAATTAAATCAAACTTAAGAGATAAAAGATTATTTAACAGTTCTGCATCAGTATAATCAATTACAAAACAGTATCAAAGAAAATAATATAGTATATATTAAGCCATCAACATTATACTAGATCACATTAGCAATACTGGAGGAAAGAAAAGTTGTTATTTGCATCCATGTGGAATGAAACTTATCATGAAAGTATACCATGAAATATTAAACTTCATAATACAATAGAGGGTGGATGGAATAGGTAAGGAATAAACTATGAAGGTGGTCCTATTACAAAACATTGTGATCAGACTTTTAATAAAAAAGAAGAGAAGTTATTATGGAACTGTACATGAGAAAGGAGCAATGAAATGAGAGCATGAATGCACCAAACCCTGCCAATCATAATGACCTTATGCTAAGGTATCATTTATTAAAGATGACAGAAGCCTCGATTTAAACAAAGAGAAGCTTGGTGAGAAAATCAACTCAGATGATAGATTGTTCCACAGTCGGGACGCTACTACAGTAAAAGAGGAGTTGTACATAACTGTGCGGTGGAGTGGAATTTGTAGGAAATACTGGTGCTGCCGTGTGATTCTGTGGTGGAAAAGAGGAAGAAGAAGAGGAAGAGGGATAGGAAGAAGAAAGGGAAAGGGAAAAGAAAAGGGAGAGGAGGAGGAGGAGAAAGAAGAGTGGTACACGTTCAGGTAGAGCTCTTCCAGAATGTGGATTTAAACAATGAGCCTAATTCTACATTAAAATCAATGTTAACTACGAAAAATTAATAATACGTAGAAGTAGAAGAAAAAGTAGATGCGGGAAGATGAAGAGGAAGAAAAAAAGAGCAACCGGCACTAAGGGTTGTACATTATATTTATAAATAGTATCAACTCCGATACCTCTTCGAGTTTCTGCAGATAGAGAGGTTGGTTGGCGTCCATGTTGTCCATGCGCTCATCCTCGTCAGCATTTTGCTCGACGAAATTGTTGATGAAGTGCTTGAACTTCTGCTTGCACCTGGCCACCACCACGTCAGTGCCCCAGATCACCAGATTAGGCGCCGCGTCCTCGTTCTGAGTGCCGGCTACTGGTTGTATTTCAGAAGACGGTTCTCCCTAAATAAATACAAAACAGAACACAAAACTTAATCCAATATTGAAAACAATTAAAATATTATGAAACAATATTGGAATACCAATTGAAAACATGACGGTGATTGTGTAACAATTTAAAGCTCAGATTAATTATTTATTAGAATAGCGGAGTCATCACTCAGGCCACCAAATTGGACTTTAGAACTGGTGAGCTGAGTGGAGACAAAAATATACCGCAGAGACAAAAATATAGTAAGGTCCAACTTATAATGGCAGAAATGCTTCAGCTACTAATGACGACATGTTTTAGCTACTAATGCCATTTTCAAGTCAACTTGAAAGTTAGAAGCCGAAAAATGTGACAAAATAATTTAAAAGGGTACTCAGATTTATATTTATTTTAAAAGTAGCCCTAAAGAAAAAGGAAAATGTGATTGAAGTGTTTAGTATACTAAGGAGAGAAATAGTAGTTGTGATTAAAATGGGATTTATCAATAGAGGGTGTTTGAATTTGTAAAGTTTGTGTTTTATTTCTTGAATAATTCTATTTCAACTAAGCAGGGCCCAGGATCCTGAAAACCTGGTGGTGGCAGCGCTACTGGAGATTAATACTGTCATACTCGCCACGCACGCCATAATTGGAATTAGTTGAATTCTTAGTCAAGTTTGAATTCTTGCAAGTCCTCACTTGCCGTAACAACGTCAATAAGCGTTGAGAGACCAGGATACTGCTTCGTTTAGACTACGGAGGATCTATTGATTCCTCCAGACACGTTTCAAAAATTATATCTATGGCAACTTAGTTGACCTAATTTTTTACGCAGCTTCTTTCTATTAAATCGATTAGATGAGCCTTAAACGCCGCCGTACAAATATTCAATGTGTAGTCAAGATTATTAATCAAAAACCTTAGGTCTAGGTGATATTGTTCAATTATTGAAAGATTTTAATTAGTAGGTAGTCAAGATTATTAATCAAAAACCTTAGGCCTAGGTGATATTGTTCAATTATTGAAAGATTTTATTTTTTCATAACAGGTAGTTATTATTTCTCCAGTTCAATCATGTACACGGACTGCAGTTATCCAAGCAGGGATTTTTACTAATTCATATTTACTTGAATTAAATTGATAGGTACTAATCTTTACCAGTTTACATGTGTAATTTATATTCATACCTACGATTATTATCCATTATGTAAATACATACTTCTGAATAAAATTGAATTAAACATTGAGGAGATTGGAAGTGAAATTTCGATGATTTACAAAAACAGTAGCTTTGAAGTTGACATTAGATGTCTCATATTCTAATTTACTAATAAAAGTTGTGTATTTTTATAGAGTAGGCCTAAAGTATATACTCAACTCATCAAAACTTGAAATTTTCAGTTTAGTCATTAGTTTTGAAGTGGAAATTGAACTTTTTGAAGTGAAAAGTGGAATCATAACCTCATTCTTTTTTGAAAGTTCTATTTTAAAAATTTGGGAGAAGACAGTTTTGGGCCCTGCCTGTTGTCTTCTCCCAATCATATTACCTATAATGGAATTATGATTTGTGATTTTTAATGTAATAAATGAATAAACTTCCTGGGAGTTTTACTTTCAGTATATCAAACTTTAATCTTTCAATTTAGTTGAGAATCACAGCGTCTGAAGAGGCAACGTTGAAAGAGTTTTTTTGTTTTTTTTTCTATTTCGTTTACGGTACATGAATCTTTGAATTTGGTTGAAAACTCACAGCATATGAAGAGACAACGTTAACATAGGTTTTGGGGGTTTTTCTATTTTTTTACGGTACATGAATCTTTGAATTTGGTTGAAAACTCACAGCATATGAAGAGGCAATGTTAACATAGGTTTTGGGGGTTTTTCTATTTTACGTTACATGAATCTTTGAATTTGGTTGAAAACTCACAGCATATGAAGAGGCAACGTTAACATAGGTTTTGGGGGTTTTTCTATTTTACGGTACATGAATCTTTGAATTTGATTGAAAGCTCACAGCATATGAAGAGGCAGCGTTAACATAGGTTTTGGGGGTTTTTCTATTTTACGGTACATGAATCTTTGAATTTGGTTGAAAACTCACAGCATATGAAGAGGCAACGTTAACAAAGGTATTGGAGGTTTTTCTTTTTTACGGTTCATGAATCTTTGAATTTGGTTGAAAACTCACAGCATATGAAGAGGCAACGTTAACATAGGTTTTGGGGGTTTTTCTATTTTTTTACGGTACATGGATCTTTGAATTTGGTTGAAAACTCACAGCATATGAAGAGGCAACGTTAACATAGGTTTTGGGGGTTTTTCTATTTTTTTACGGTACATGGATCTTTGAATTTGGTTGAAAACTCACAGCATATGAAGAGGCAACGTTAACAGACGTTTCTGGGTTTTTTTTTGAATGAATGAATTTTATTTGCCAAAAACAAAATACAAAAAAGCTTTACAAAAAATAAATATAAGTAGTCCTATATGCTACTGCCCTTAAACCAAGATACATAAATTTATTTAATTAGATATAATCATGAAATGATATCATTTATATTATAAATAATAGTTATAAAATGAAGATTTAATTCATGTTCACATGCATAAGTGCTGTAAGTGAGGCAAAAACACCGGCAAAAGGAAGATTCCTTGTGCGCCAGTGTAAGTCGTAAATCAGCTTAATCAGGGATGTAATATATAAACTTGAATTAAGCGTATGAAGTGTTCAAAAATATAATTTATAATATGAAGTTGATAATTGTATAAAAGTCAACGATTGGAAGTAATTCAATTTCAGCCATGCCTCTATGTTTTACTACTTTTTTCACGGTACATGAAACTTGAATCTTTGAATTTTGTTGAAAACTCACAGCATCGGAAGAGGCAACGTTGACTTGTCGAATACGACGGTCTGTCCTGATGTCAGGTCGCAGGCGAATCGGCGTGCCGCGAATGCCTGAGCGGGGAGTGCGTACCGACGCCATCGAACTGGGAGTGCCATAGTTCAATGGAGAGCTGATGTCTATCTCACTCATTCCTGAAACCACATCACACAAATTACTGACGAATGCAATATTTTAATCTTATTAAAACGGCAAAAGAATAGAATTTCCAAATTTCATCAAAATCACTTTTTAAAAATCAAATTAATTTATTCTCTCATATCACCTTGCATAAATGGATCGGTCAAGAGAAGAAGGTTGTAATTGCAGCACCGTTCAAGATTTCTTTATTGCGAAAAACATTTATATACAAATGCATAGTATCGTCATAATAAATTAAATATGGTAAATAAAAAGTATTTACATTCATAGAAATAAAAATTCAAACACAAGCATACAAACAGCAAACAAGAATACCCTCAAATTATAAACTCCTCTTTTCTATACGGGCATTTTCTATTAAAATATTTTTATGGTTCTCTTAAATTTACCCTCTTCTAGCTCCTTCAAATGTGCAGGAAGCTTATTATAAGCTCTTATACCAAACTCCTTAAAGCAGTTAAATGTATTTGCATAATTGCAATTCAATTCAATTTTTCTTATGTCTGTGACCAGTGTATATACCGGATAGACATTGTCGATTAATAAAAACATAAAAGTTCAAATATATACACTAATCTCAAGATGGCCGATCGAAGAGACTGACAAAACATACAATCTCCTCCTTCCTCGAAGAATAGAGAGGGAGGTTAATTAGCTTTTAATGCACTGGTTCACTCTAAGAGATTGACTGCTATCCTTATAGTTTGAAATATTTAATGTGATGTAAGTTTATGAACTGCGATATATTGTTAAATTTGTGATTGCTTGTATGTTTTTTCTATGTCTTGCATTATTGTTTTTAATGTTCTGACAATAAAGGAATCTTGATTCAAAATTTCTTGTGTAATGGTTGTGAACGTTGCTATTTACAGAAATGGGTTAGTGGCCACCCATACACCAATACACCTTACAAATTACACGGTATGTGTTAATCAACCTAATTTGGTTTTACAAAAATCAATCAAAATTGGCATTTTATTACAACATTAAAAATAGAGTGTAATAATGGGGTACTGACCGACAGCAAACGGACTAGTCGGCTGTATGACAGAGTTGGGTGCGGCGGGGGAAAGAGAGGGGAGAGACAGCGGGTCGGACGGCTCGACGACAAAGTCGGGCTCACTCTGTTGCTGCGGTTGTTGACGTCGGTTGGCGGCGCCATAGCGGAGAGGGGTGGACGCCTGTGACGACGGCTGCTGCGAGCTGCTATGTGTCGGCGTGCCGGCAGCGCCGCGACGCGGGGTCGTGCGGCGTGGCGACGCTTGTGACGACGGCGTTCGCGAGCCGCGCGGTCTCCCTGGGCTTGACATTATGCCTGCAAACCAATAAAGGATGTTGACATCGTTTCTGACAGTCCTACAATGTTTCAGGTTTTAACAAGAAAATAATAATATCAACTTCCAATTTTTGGGCAATGATATAAAAACATAGGTAAGTTTAGTTGTTATTCACATTATGTTTAGACTAAGTTAGTTTGTTTAATTTTTCGTTTTTTTTAGTTTTCAGTATGAGTAGGAATTACTTTGTGTGTTAAATCATATGACAAAGCACTGTACTCACTGTACAGAATTACTAATAAACGTGTTGGTGTCTAGCTAAAAGCGTGCAGTTCTAATATTAAGAACAATACAATATCTAAATTAATCAATACTTACTGATTAAAAAATTGCGTTTGAAAGACTTATTTGCACTTAGACGATACTCAAAAGTTTTGACGTTCCTGAAGATAGAGTGAAATGAAGAAGATTGAAATTACTTTGAGTTTAGAGATCTAACCTCACTTTTTCATCCTTCAGCCAAAAACCGCGGGAAAATTTATTGTTTTGGCGGTAGCTTGCAAAGAGGTTTCAAAAAGTAAGATGAGTTTGTAAGTGAATAATTATGATAATTTCTAAAGTTATGAAAAATGTATCTAAGGTTAAATATCGAATTACTATTAAATACTTGATAATTCCTCATGTAGGGATAAAAATAATATAAACTTCAAAATTTACATAGCTGCTTTGAAGCGCATTATGTTTAAAAGGTTACCTAGCTTAATGTCAAATTTGCTTGAATGATGATTAGATGTTTATTGGTTGATTGAATATCCTCAAGTGAGAATCACATCTACATTTTTTTGAATTGCTTGTTGATTGACGTGAATTAAAATATTCATCTCACATCTCTGTTTACCACTTGTCATAAAAGTGTTTTATATGCCAGGGATCAAGATGCAATAAATTTCAGTCCTCGAACAAAAAATATAAAACGTCTAATTTTTTACGAGCAATGATAAAATATTGCAAGTAGTCGGATTGTGCTTAGGCTGCTCAGGTATCAACTCAGTAGAAAAAGTTTTTTAAATTACAAAGAATAGAATTACTTGAAGATAGGACAATAAAGTATGAATCTTCTAAATATTGTCAAATAATTCTTTTTCCATATAATCAATTTTATTTGAGATTCAAAAATGCAGACTTGATGGAGATGGCATTGTCAAGAACACATTGAAGATTTTAAGGTTATGTTTATCTAGCCTGCTAGCCATATTAGAAGACGATACAGAGAATCACAAGTATATTCAGATTGTAAATTACTATTTGATTTATGGTGACTAATTAAATTCCACGTGTTATTACAAGTCGTAACTCTTTCAAGGTAAATCAATCCTATAGAGCGCCCGGACCTATAGAAAAAATAATATTCTATCTTGATGATATACAGTCCGGTTTAATTACTAACCTGCTTGGGCAACTATTTTACTTTTAACAGATTTATATTTTTCTAAACGTCTTATAATCTATTTAAATTGCTTGGTTTTTAAACATTCAATTTACCGTGCAACTTCTTGCTATTTTTTTTAATGCTGTAATATAAAGTAGTTCTTATTTCAATGTTCATTCTTCTTGCAGAAGATTCATGTAACTTACCATGCGTGTGGTAAATTATTTCCTTTGTTGACAAATTTAAAAATACTTCATGGTATTGATTTTGATAGACCGTTCAATTATTTCCTTACTATTTCTAGAGCTGTTAAATTCACTTAATTACTTTTTATTTTGTTGTTGAGGCTTAAATTATGTCTAGGTTGTTCACTAATTCATCTAAAAACCCAAATATAAAATGTATTTGGTCAAATTTATTATTCATGTGTTGAAATATCTCTTTCCGGTGGTTTGAAACCCGCCTAAAACTTGGGACCACTCATTTATCTCTCATTCTTATCCGTCTCAATACCCTTGCAGAAGCTTAGAGGGCTCATGTGAGCATCAGTTCTTTGGGCAGAAAAAATACAAAAATATTTTTAATAAACAATATTTTGATTAGGTAGTTCAATCTTCTATCCAGTACAGTATTTGATTTTCTTAACACTGGTTAAAATGAGATTAAATCTTTTATAAGAATTGGTTAATATTTTTGACTAACTATAAGTTGGCATTTTCGCTGATATAATTTACAAGAATCATATTTTTTGAAAGAAGTTACATGTCCGCCCTACTGTCTTATCCTTAAGCATGCTGCTCATAGGGATCCATCAAGCTACCACGGGAAAGCGGAGTCAGAATTATGGACATTCCCAATCCCCCGTCAGACCCCCGTTCCTGTAGTAGATAGTATGTGCTACTAGCGTCTCTGTGTGCAGCGTGTTAAAACCAAAAATCCAGTTGGACCAAAAAGGTCCAGTTAATCTTCTCTGAGTGTTTATTCAATATACATGATGTTTACGAACTCCATACCAATATTCTAGGGCATTGTTCCTGGGTGAGAAACATATCTAAATATCATATTTAAATTGTCCCGAAGTCTTTTTTCACTTATTTTTTTCTAAATAATGGTTAAACATACGATATTTAATCTTTGCCCAATCATTCATACAACAAGCTACAAATCTACAAAAAATTATGATAATTTTTCAAATTCATAAAACTAAATAGCGGCTATTTAAAATGTTGTTTCTTTAATAACTCAGAAACCGTTGGTTTTACAAAAATAACTTGTTTTAGTAAATTTAATCTCAGTTAATATTGGTCCAATCTCGAAACATCAGCTACCAATCGATAGGTAATTAAATTTACTAAAATCAGTTATTCTTGTAATTTTTTCATAAACCAACGGTTTCTGAGTTATTCAAGAAACTAAATTCTAAATGTCCGCCATTTTGTTTCAAGAATTTGAAAAATGTTGTAGGTTTGTCTAGTTGTTATAAATGATTGTGCAAAGATTCAATTTCGTATGTTTAACTATTATTTAGAAAAAAATTATAAATGAAAAAAGCAAAATGGCCGCTGTGTGAGTAACTGAAGACTTCCGGACAATTTAAATATGATATTTAGATATGTTTTTTACCCAGGAACAATGCCCTAGAGTATTCGTAGGGAGTTCGTAAACACTCTGTGTATATTAAGTTTTTTATTGTAGAATTTTTTTACAGGTCTACGTCTTAGATAAATTTTTATTTGAGATCAGGTATGAGTGAAATTCTATCACGAAAATCTGACAGACTTACAAGAAAGAAAAAAAAATTGGCAGCACTTCTGGAGTTGACAGAACTGAACGACAAAGACAGAATGCAACAGGTAAGAACTAGAACCCCAAGAAAAACTGAATCACTGGTTTCTTGGGTTGATAGATTTTTATCGAGATAATGATATCAAAATACAGATGATACCAAATTCCTCGATAAAGGTGTCTGCCCACTGCACCGTATCATACTAGGATCGGTATAGGATTGTGACCGGCAGGTAACATCTTTACCAATGCTCACTGCTACGTATCGACAACGTTACATACAAGTTATAAACGTGTTATGTCCGCGTTTACAACGCGTATGATGACCATCCACTGGCGCACAGTGCATATCTCTCCGGGTCTAGAACGCAGTACATACGCGGCTATACATCGGTTGTAGAACGGTACGTAAACGGAACGGAACGTAACTAGCAAAGTATTTTCTCCGAGAAATTGTACGGAGACCGGTCATGTTACGTTCCTATACGGTACGGTTACAGACCGGTCTAGTGGGCATTGCCAGGCAATAAAATACATCTATTCTTTGTTCTATGTGCCGTTCCTCTAACGTTCCTATACCGGTCCTAGTATGATGCAGTAGGCAGAGACCTTAAAGATATGAAATTGATATCACTAGCATATAACTCCAAATCAAAATCATACTGATGGCAACAGAATACTATCTAGCCGACGGATATTCAGATAATTTAATAGTTACTTGGACATTCAAGATGGTATCCTCATCTATGAAGAGGTATTCGTGATATTCATTAGATAGCCTAACATTAAAATTTGTTCGAAAATGTGTCTTTTACGACCTATGAGTCTCATTACTGTTGATCACCTTCTTTTAAGAAGTTCAAACTGGCAGCGTCCATATAAAATTGCTGCCAGTATAATTATGAAACGATTATCTATTATTCAAATGTGAAATAAAGTTAATTTTATTTTTTCATCCAACAAAAAAGTATTCGGAAAAAACTCATAAACTAATTTTTGTATTTCTTCATTTTGACACAAATGAATTGATTTATTTTTAAGGAATAATTTATTATTTATTTATTCAATATTTATTCATACAATAAGTAAATCATCAAAATGATAGGGAGAGAAAAAAAGGTAACCTTGTGCTATTCCTCTCCCAAATTTATATAAAATTACACATAGTCCGAAATAGGTTAAGTCTTGTTCACTTCACAAAATTTTCAGTCCTCAAACTCGATGAATGAAATTCTATGAACATTAGCTCTTGGGTATCAAGTATTCCTATCTTGAAGCATTTTATGTTTTCCAGAACAAAAACCTTGGTAACGAGAATTTGGATGACAATGGAGGGAAAACAAATCCTATCGATTCGAAGAAGAAAGGTGAGAGAAAAGGAGTGAAAAGAGAGATTGATGAAGAAAGAGAAGAGGAAGTACCTGATGAAAAACGTCAAAAAGCGGAATGCGAAAGCGAAGCTGTTTTGGAGTCTTCAAAATCGGTAAGTTTCGTATCTACACTAAAACTAGCACAATAAAAAATGTTGATATTTTTCAACTTTTATGCAGTAGGAATGGTAATATTTTTCAACTTTTATGCAGTAGTAATGGTAATATTTTTCAACTTTTATGCAGTAGGAAATAATATTGTGAGACTCATTTCATGTTCTAAAGTCAGCATCTGATTAACATTGGTTTTTCTATAGATTTTTGACAAAGCAGATAGCTCTATCATTTATCAAATCCACACCATTTCCAAATTTTCAGAAATTTTGGTAGGCTATGTAGAATAATGATCCACCGAAGTCAGCAATTTTGCACCGGTAACGGTGCAGGGTTTGAAAGGTCACGCGGGTGACAAAATTTGGTCACATTGAGCAATTATAAGGTTCTTGATAAGACAATTTCAGTTGTTTTTTTTCTATTTGACATAATGTTGATAGTAGTGAGTTTAATTAAATGACAATTATAAGTTGAGACCCAGATTTTATTTTATGAACACTCTGTACTTTCACAATAATTACTTACCTCCATAGTGGTAAAAATATAATGATGGTGTTTGAATATTTCTAGTTGACCTACTCTAAATTTCTATAAAATTCTGATTAAAATAGAATTATTCTCTGGAGAGCTTTCAAAATAGATTCTATTGCCATTGTTTATGACCTTATTTTACAGGATTATGAAGAAAAAACACATGAAGCAAAGATGAGTTCCAACTATAAAATGTCTGAGGAAGAATATAAGAAACTAAAAAAAGAGTTGAGGGATAGAAAAAAAATGTTGAAGGTATGAAAATCTTTATTCTTGAATTTTGATTAACTTATTAGTAAGTTTTGTTAGTCAAGTGTGAATCGTTTCATAAACACATTACACACTATATTATTAAAAGTAAACTTTTTTTCTAAGAAATGGGAATGTTCAAGATTACAATATACAACTCTTGGTTTGAACGAATAACGATCATTTTTCCATCTTGTTTTGAAGGCATGATTAGACTACAAAGTTGAGTTGTTACTATAATTTATCTGAGTAAAAAGTAAATTTATATGTTTTTTTGTTGGTGGAGAGTTCCTTGCGGAAAGGTCTCACCATGCTTGAATATTTGATTTACCTCTATTTATTTTTCTCTTAGTCATCTAGGGTAGACGTCTGGGTGTCATACCGTCACCTGTTCATCCCGCCAGGATGTTACCTCTAAAACCGGTTCTTGAGGTTTCAACTCTCTAAGGAGGTGCCATGCAGACGGGATGACCAGGTGACACGAGTGAGCAAGGAGAGACTCTGTCGTTCACTGCAACGACAGGATGTCACCTGCGATTCTAGTAGGAGCCATGAAAACGAGTTGACAAGACTAAGGCCAGGCGCACACCAGTTAGTCAAGACAAAACAGGATCAGACACGTTTAGTCACAATACTTCACATTGTTGCTTATGAAGATATGTCTAATTGCAATGAATAATCGGTGTGTGTTGCTTCACAAGCAACTATGTGAAGTATTGTGACTAAACGTGACTAGTCTTGTCTAGACTAACCGGTGTACGCCCAGCCCAAGGCTAGGCACACACCAGTTAGTCAAGAAAAGACAAGACACGTTTAGTTACAATACTTCACATAGTTGCTTATGAAGACATGTCTAATTGCAATGACTAATCGGTGTGTGTTGCTTCACAAACAACTATGTGAAGTATTGTGACTAATCGTGACTAGTCTTGACTTGACTAACCGGTGTACGCCCACCCTAATGCTTTCATTCAATCTCAGAGTTGAAAAGGGGTACGCTACTGGGTGTTCACCCGTCTACTTGGTACACACTAACTGGATATTACATCTAAAGAACAAGAAAAAACATCTAATTAGTCTAGAATTGTATTCTTTTCAAGCTCTTTTCTCTCAAATACAACTTCAACCATTTAATTAGATTGAAAAGTGGCTTGAACTATGTAGAGAGGATGAAAATACAATTTTTTTATTTGGATATACATAATAATGTCTACAGATGGAAATTACTGAGATATTGCAATAATAATAATAATAATAATTACAATTACAATAATATTTTTTTTTGCTTTTTTCCTTCGTCCTGATACCCCCAGAAGAAGGGAGTTTATTGCACAAAAATAGAACATGAATAATGATAAGAATAAACCGAATCATTTTAAAATATATAACAAATTATCAATCCACTATTTCAGTGATAAAGATAAACATCAGACGAATTTGCTTCTCCAAAACCTTCTATAGAAGGCTTGACTGAAGGAGTCAAGCTTTACATTATACTTTATCCAATAATAATAATAATAATAATATTATTATATATACAATTTTAATAATAATACATAATAATGTATTGGCTGGATACATGAATAGAGCAACGCAGCACTAATTTGAATTTCTCTTTCAAAAAATTCAAAGTTGAATCTTTTTTTGATAGTGAGGTGCTAGCAACTAATTAATGTTGAAACATGGTTGCTATATAGACAGCAGTAAGATACAAATATTCTTATTCAATCTCAGAGTCTTAGTATTTTAAAGGTCTTGATTTTGACTTTCTCTCAATACCACTACAGTATAAGGAATCCCTATAATGGCCCAAATGTGAGTGAATGAGTCAGTCAATTAAGACATTTATTACCAGATTTTGTATGCAGACGGTGATAAAAGGAACGATGTGTCAATGTCCCAGAGGTCACTATCATACGGGATGACTAGTTGACGCGAGCAAGCAAGTTGACACTCTGTCGTGTATGGTCCAGGACAGGATGGCACCTGCGATTCACGTAGGTGACCTGCTGACGGGGTGGCCAGTTGACGGTAGCGACATACTTTTGCTAGGGGATAAACTGTCGCCTGTTGTCAAAATGCCGAGGTGACAAGTAGACGGGTGTACTACACCCAGTCGCATATCCACTACAACCTATTGTGGAATTCTTCATTCTTTTTTGGGAAATATCTATCTACAATATTTCAGATGCACCCCAAAAATCACTCTCATATTGATATAATGTGGAAATAGATGCTGGATGATCAAATATATGAATGAAGAGATCAATAAAAACAATATAAAACATGTAGTACCGTATTGAATGAAAAAGACTAAGAAATTGTCAAAAAACCACAGATTTATTGATACTTAGAAAGACCGGTTTCTAAGTATCAATAAATCTGTGTTTTTTTGACAATTTCTTAGTCTTTTTCATTCAATACGGTACTAAGAAATAAGACTAAGAAATTGTCAAAAAACACAGATTTATTGATACTTAGAAAGACCGGTTTCGGTTATTACACCATTGTCAATCTCTGATAAACAAGTTTAAAGTTTTAGTGATAAACGAGTTTATCAGAGATTGACAATGGTGTAATACGGTAACCGAAACCGGTCTTTCTAAGTATCAATAAATCTGTGTTTTTTTTTTTGACAATTTCTTAGTCTTTTTCATTCAATATGAATAATTACCACAATATCAACTTCTCAACTACACAAAAAGTGACATGTAGTACCCTTTTTATCTAAACATTTTAAAACTTTGGCTCATACAAGTAAAGTGATTTTATTAATGAAGAGATATTCGGCCAATGAATTGATATTTCATAAATATTCCACATTCTATAGATAAAAATGAGTAGGCTACTGAATAAAAACTACCCAGAAAGATGAGTAGGCTACATACATAATTTTATAATTGAAAACTTGATATGTAGCCTAGAGATTATTAGATATATCTCATATTACTTTAAATATTTTGCAGGTCACTCCAAGGATTTTATTGAATGAAGCGGGTAACAATGCGGCTGTTGGTTTTGTCTGTTGCATTCCCTTGTTTATAAGCGATATTCAGCATTTCATAATGTATTCTCAGCTTGGCCACAATGCACCAGCTAAAGCAAGGTCTGTATTCATCAATTATTTTTGAGGAAACATACTGTAGATACGTAAAGGTGCGTACAGACTTACGCGCCACGAACAAGCGCATTTTACTTTTCATCAGCTGATGCTTAGGGTAACCGTCCACTGGAACCGTATTCAACCGATCCGTTCGGCCGTTGGGTCCGACGAATCTGCCGGCCGTTAATTCGGTCTAATATGGTCGTCCATTGGAACCGTTTACGTCAGTCTAGTTGCCAATTATTGAATTAACCACTATCATAGCCACCGAATATTTCATAAATAATGATTATATTGAGATTTTGAAAATTGAAGAAACAAATATCCACTGAATCAGTTATTCATGACAATAATTTTACCTTCAACAAATATCCACTAAATTAGCTATTCATTATCAAGCAATCTTTGTTCACAGATCACGACGATGATATCTTTTGTCTCGCATATCCCACAATGGAACATGCTCTTGTACCAAACTTATCAACTTTTCATTGTCCATAGTTACAACTTTATAAAACGGAACAACTTCAAAAAACAAAAACAAACTGTGAAACAACTCTAGGTTAGGAACACTTTGTTGTCTCAGCTCGACTAGTTAGTTCGGCCGGATAGAGCCGGAAAATCCCATTTAATTCGTATCGAAAAATTGATCGGCCGGAGACGGCCGTATGAACCTGTTGCAATGGACGAGTATCTATTCCTTTCTTTGTTGGGGGATCGTTCGGTCGCGTTCGGTAGTTTTCGGCCGATGCTAGTTCAGACGAAAACGGTTCTAGTGGACGGCCCACCTTATTACCTGTATCTTACTGTTTTTGTACAAATACAGAATTAAAAAGCATAGTATCAGTTGATGAAAAGTGAAATGCGCGTGTTTGTGGCGCATAAGTCTGTATGAACCTTAATAATTATTATATTGTTATCAGATACAATTTGGGATGGGAATCAAGCTCCAATAATTTAGAACAAGAAACTGAACCCCGAATCTGAATGCGATTTAAGAGTTGATAATTGATGATAGCTGAGTTCATTGCATTAATCTTTGATTAGTAACGACATTCACTTTTAAAAGCTTGAGTAAAGCGAAATTTTACATACTACTAATTTCAATTATTCATATTCTTCTCAGAAGTTTGGAGATCAACCTGTCACCCATTTGCAGCGTTGAACACCTAATAGTAGTTTATGTAAAGTTTATGTAGTTTATGTAAAGGGTATTTAACGCACGAGTTAGGCCGGTTACAGAGCTCGACCGACCGTCAGTGCGTATGTACCATCCTTTCCATACATCAGTTTTTCTAACTCACAAAATGGACGCATTTACAGATTGTTCAATTGCAGCGTATTATCTTCGTAAACGAAAGATTCAAAGATTAAGATATCAAGTTCACCCGTTGGTCGCCAAAGAGCATTTCAAGGGGGATTCAGTACTATATTTACATCATTGCTTGAGGATGTAGATAAATTTTTCAACTACTTCTGAATGTCCATCAGAAATTTTGATGAGTTATTTCGAGCTTGTATCACCATTGGGAATACTTGCAGTCACTTTATGCTACGAATCAAATAAATGTAGATAATAATAATAATAATAATAATATATGATTTTTCCAATTGAAAATTTAGAAATGATTGAAGAAATGTATAGAAAAACTCTGAATTGAAATATGACACTATCAATTGAATTCATTCATTATGCTATTCAATTCAATATCAGCTGATTGTCGGGCAGAGGTGTCAGCACATTGGTTATTATTGCGATCGGGCTACTGATCACTACAGCTCTTAAAGCTTCTATTTGCTTCAATAGCGCGTCAGTCGACCGATGGAACGGATGCGCACGAGCTTGACCGTCTTCGTACGCAGTGTTAAACGCATGGTCCTGACCGTGCGCATGCATGCCTTCAGTCCTGCTCTGTATGGAATATCAATGGAAAAGACAAGCGCGACTGACGTACGCACTGACGGTCGGTCGAGCTCTGTAACCAGCCTTAGATGTAGAGTTAACACTGTCTTAAAGCGTGTCATAAACATCTCACGACTCACGAGTGCTTTGAAGACATTATAAAACTGCTGCATACACTTTTTAATCTACGATCATGTTATAATGTAAACATAACATCACAATCCATTCCGTAACAGGGGTCTTTTTGCAAAGGATTTTCAAAACTATACTATAATGAGAACATTTTGCAACGACTTGAATACTTCAACCGATGCTGTGACACCAACATAAATTGCGTACAGATATACGCACCTCCAACACGCTCCGCACTCGCTCCGCAATCGCTCCACGCACGCTCTGCAATCGCTCCGATCATGAACGTTACGGGAGATGTTAGCTCTTCTCGCGTTCCACTCTTGCTCCTCAATCGATCATCAATTGATCTACTCGAGTGACGTTCGATTGCGGAGCAGAGCGAAAGTCTGTACGCACTTTTAGAACACGGTTTTGATGTTCCTGTTTGCCAAGTTTTCACTAAATAATCAAGTATTCAGTTAGGCAAGTTGTCAATTTGTCAACTTCCCAGTAGATCATGATTTTAATTACTCAAGTATTTAGTATTTCAAGTTTACTGTTTACTCTCTCTGAGTAGCTATTTACTATACCTATTGTTATTTCAATCGTTCAACCTTTCAGGCTAGTTGGTTGATCTCTAACCTTACAATGAGTGAGCAATGTGATACTTTGCTTGAGTGGTCGTAGAACAAATCCGTTTTGCAAACCTGATAGGTATATCTTGAACAATAATTTATAAAATAGAATTATAGTACCCTTTAAAATTGAAAAAATATTAAAAAACAAGAATACAAATTGTAATGTAACTACTAGTTTCGGTGATTACACCATCGTCAGGTTTTAAAAATAAATGTTTACTAATCAATATTAAATAAAATGAAATTAATGATTAGTAAACATTTATTTTTATAACCTGACGATGGTGTGATCACCGAAACTAGTAGTTACATTACAATTTGTATTCTTGTTTTTTATTTTTTTTTTCAATTTTAAAGGGTACTATAATTATATTTTATAAATACAAGTAGCCCTGAATTCATAAATTTTTAAAAACTTGAACAATAAATTATTATTTTCAGATGGTGTGACATTGAAAAGTTCAACAGGATTTCACACACCGTTATACTGATCATTGAAGGACTGTCAGCTTACGATGTGGTGTCCAACGAATCCTCATGTCCTAACTTCGCCGATTTGAATTTCAAAGTTCAATTTCTGTCGCCATTCAACTATGACGGTTTTTTGATCGAGGAATTGACTGCAGTTCCCCTCACTAGGTCACAAATGGTTCATCTTCAAAAAAGTGAGTATTCTATTTTAAAATCATCATTTTATTTAGGTCAAGGTATTCAATGCCTTAATAATCTATTTATTGAAATGTTTATTGATTCATTATTTCATAATTGGTTGAAATATTGAAGTATTGTTGAAATATTCATCATTTACTTGAATATTATTAGATAGGTTTTTAGTAGCGATGGATAAGGATGGAAACATTCTGGAGCGGCGAAGGTATCATTAATTATGTTAAAACCTGTTGTGAATAAAAGTTTTTAAAAAAGGGTACTTAGATTTTTAATTTTTCTGATAATTGTGAAACATATTAGTTATTTGTGCAACTAGTGCGCAAAGTGACAGTTTGCTGCACCGAAAGAAACGTTTACGCACGAGCCGTAGGCGAGTGCGGAATAATGGTTTCTTGAGTGCACAAACGAACTTTGCGCACGTATTTCACATTAAATTTTTCCTACAGTTATCATTGAATATGAAAAGTGGGTAATTATGGGTAAAATTGCCTGAAATCCATCAAATGTTTTTGTGTAATTTTATTATTAATAAAAACCTTAATTTATTTAAAATTGAATAATAATAATTAAATTATAAGGATTAGTAATTCAATTGAAAATTTATCTGACTGCTTGAAGGGGGTTTATCTTATGTAAGCATTGAAATTACTATAATCAAGGCACATATAATAAATAGGCAACGCCGTTCTCCACTGCCATCATAACGTGGACCTTACTATACCACAGTCAGTGGTACCAAATTAATTTTGATTTTGCTGCACTGGTGCTCCATATAACCTACTAACTATTTTGCGTTGTCATGCTGCAAATCTGGAGTACGCAAAGTAATACTTTGCGCACTAAAGCGGAAAAGTGATTCTTTGCGGCCTCCAATCAGTGCACAAATGGTCACTTTTCAAGGTATCTGTAGGAAAAAATATTACTCACCGAATAGAGCATGCTTTCGAATTGCATATGATTCGTTGTCAATCCCATGCGTAGTAAATCTGTAATATAATAAAGGAAAGAATTGGCTTATACACGTACGAGATAGGAAATTCACGAATGATGCTTCATCATGTCTGAACTACTTGACTGATTAACTTGAAATATTGCATAGTGATTCTTATTTACCGAGGATAGTTATAGGCCAATTTTGAATTCTTCAAGATCTCAGTAGGTCAAGTTTTAAAAATTAGACCCTTGCAGAGCACGGTTTACCTTCTAGTTCAAAATAATATTAGAATTATTCATCCCCATTAAATAAAAACACAGCATGAAAAAGAGATCGACTGAAAAAACTCGAAAAAAAACAATTGAATATATTATAATTGGAATATAAATTGCATGGTAATAAATGTGTGTACTGTATTTTGAAAAGTTGGAATTTGATATGTTTCACGTTGTTTTATAGCCATCCAAGAATACATAACACTTGAAAATCATTTTGTTTCTATCTCAATTTTCGTCAAACAGAATATATTTGTAAGAATTATTTTGTTATTTTCATTTTTTAATGGTAATGAAATTATTACTTTGCATACAAACAAATAATAACAAAATTTATAATATTTTTTAGCGTTTTCTGTGAAAGGCGTGAATAACAAGAATCAGAAATTTCGTGTGCTGCGATCTCTTTTTCCCATCGAAAAGAAAGAGAGCAATAATACAATTTCCGACAAGGAGACTGGAAACAATAATCTTGAAAATACTGAAGCTTCTTCCAATGATGATCAGTTCTCCAGAGTAGATTTGCTTTTGTCCGCTTGGCAGATGGTGGAAGAAGGTTATCCTGTTCCTTTGAGTGGAAATTTGCAAAATAGGTAAGTTTTATGTATTAAAATATCTTATCAAATAAGTTTGATAAGATGTTGTAGAAAAGAAGTGATAGGGAATTTGACACTGTCAATAACAGTGAAACTTACTGACTTGGGCAGTCATAAAAAAGCAAATTACAAAATTACTCTTTAAATAAAAACAATATAAAAACTTTTAGTACCCTTTTATTAAAAACTTTAACGACTAGTTTCGACCATAGGGCATTTTCAAGTTAAAATGAAAACTTCATTTAACTTGAAGGGTACTAAAAGTTTTTATATTGTTTTTATTTGAATCAAGTAGACCATATAAGCGAAATGATTTCATGTTACTTTTATATTTTAAACAGGATCAAATCCAAAATTAAAGGAAATATTTTTAAAATATTGAATTGATTAAACAAACAGTATCAAATTGATTTCAGTATTAAATTGACTCTACGAACAGTGTAAAGGAAATCGAAGTACTTGAAAGTACTTGTGGATAAAATACCAGTACATAATTCACATGAAATACATAACCTAATTCAAATTGAAATTCCATTGTAATTTTGTCGTATTCTACCTTTACTCAGACAGAATGCTATCTTGCGTTCTAGCTGTAGAAGTGTTGTCGTTTCAAAGTGTTATCTTTTCCATGTCAGTTTTCATGAAACAATTATCAATAATCCAATTACAATCACGACTGACGAAGCTCCTCGTCTGGGAAATTAATTGTATTTCTCAATGTAAAGAAGTAAGTAATTTTGAATATCTACACATTCGTAACATTAATAAAAATAAATACTTTTGTTCTAGATATGCAGATTTTGTGATGACAAAGGATGAATACACATATGTGAAACCCAACTCGCCTATGTGGGCTGTAGACTGCGAGATGTGTATGACATCAACCAAGCAAAATGAATTAACTAGGATATCAATTGTCGATGAAAATTTCAAGGTAACTTCATTTTCGAATTTAGTATTACTTCAAATCACAATCTCTAATTATTAGGCTTATTAGTTTCCTAATATTAGGATACAACGCTGCATAGTATATTGTTTTGACTCATCTCGATCAATAGAATTAATTCTGCAAGGCAAGAATATTCTTCAGTTCATCGAGGCTAGAAGGATAAGCTGGCTGGGACACGTGGAAATCAAATCACATAATTTATTTGATTTAATACAATAAATACATATTCAAAACAAATAAAAGAAAATACATAATTTTATGATCAAAAGTATTAAATAATAAAATAAAAAGTAAGCATAAATAATGACTGAAAGAATGACTGAGAACAGAATGCAATAGTATGTTTCGCACCTAGAGCAGAAAATGAGATTTTTCCGGCTCGAAAACGGTTTTCAAGTCCGAGGCCGTAGGCCGAGGACTAGAAAAGATTGAGAGCCGGAAAAACATTTTTTCCCGTGGTGCGAACGATATTTTTCGCCACACTACAGGTATTGCTGACAAGATAAATAAAGAATACAAAATAAAGAATACTTGTTATCGTACCTATCTCTTGATCTTAGTGGTAGAAGATTTGCAGTCAGGATTTCAGATTCTTTTAAAATTTCACTTGGAATATCACGGGCGTCGTCATCTTCAAGCATTTTTGAAAATTTGGAATGCGCTAATCAACAATAAATAATTGAATAAGAATGGTTGCGAAGCGAATTCTGAATTAGTTTGATTCGAAACTCGAACTGAAATCAGACTTTGATGAAGAAAGTGGACTCTCGCCCGATCTAGCGGATGACTTATTAACTACGGACTTCTAAGCGGCTTGAAAGAGACCACTTTCTGGCCTAGACCGGAAAAGAAACCTGTTTCTTACGTCAGACAAGAGTCGTCTGCAAACAAGGTCTTTCAGATCTACGTAGGGACTGGAAAACAGCTGCTTTCTGTGCAGTGTGGCGAAAATGTCATTTTGAATAAAAAATTGGAAACAACCAGAAGAAGAGGAAGGCCGGGAGTAAGATGGAAGGAGGATTTGGTGAAGGACCTGAGAGCGATGGGAGTCAGGGGCTGGAGGAGGAAGGCGGAAGACAGAGATAGGTAGTTGGAGGATGATTGTGGAGGAGGCCAAAGCCCAAATCAGGCTGTAGCGCCAGGATAAGCACTTATTAAACCTCTGATTATACAACCTTCTGTTGCTTCCAATTTGCAGATGAAGATAGATTTTCACCCAGGTTTAGAACCTTGCACTAAAAAGTACAATTTATTATTTTATAATAAGTGCTGAGAACATTCCATTCTGCTATTACTCGTGTATTTTCAAAGTGCAAATTGGATTACTCTAAATTTTCTACATTGTATGGTTGAAAGCTTGATAACAAACTTTCCGTGTTAACAAGCTCATAATAATTATTAATAACATACCTTATTAATCATTTGACCTGGACATATCTGGTTTAGGTTGAATAATCCAAACTCTCAAGGTGTAATTCCTTAGTGGCCTCACAGTATTCATACAGTATGGAAACTTGGCTAGTACCCTGGCGCAAAAATCCGCCATTTTGTTTGGAAGTTCCGCATTGTAATAATATTGATGGGAGGTTCGGATCACTTTACTGATCCGGATCAATTGATCTCGTTCACTGCCGCGAGCCAATCAGAAGACCAGGATTGGAACTTCCTAAGGTCACGTGACGTGTCTAGTATTTGTGCCATGTAAAAAGCATTGGTTGGATAGGCGTTTGATTGACAGTTTCCATTCTGTACCTATTCTGTGGTGGCGTCTCGAGACGCGTGGTTAGAACCGCCGCTGCTAGAGCACATGACCTATGAATTCATTAGATTTCGAGGACTCATTTGATTTTTAAGTTGTAGAAACGTTATGGCGGTACATGAATTAGAAGTGTTGGCTACTATATTGCTTTTACGATTCCTATCTCATGAATTATCGAATCTATTAGAAGACAGTTATTATCTTCTAGTAGAAGACAGTATGAACACAACTGCAATATGCTGATTAATATGATTCCCTTAAACTTATTCACCCATAAAATAAACAAAAAACTTACAAAAGATATTGATGAATGGGTAAAAGCTAGAATATTTTTCAAAATAGACTTTTAATCATAAAATTACACATAATAGATTGATTTGGTGAATACCTAAAAAAAATTGTGATTTTGTGAATTTTAACAAAGTTCTTTTTTTGTGTTTCAATCAAGAATAAAAAATAAGAAAAAATCTTTCAATGATTTGAACTGAACTCATTGCTAGCGATCAGACACATGTCTCTGCTAGCAATTAATTACTGCCGGTAAAATGAGTACAACTGGGATTTCAGTTATGTTATATGTAATTTATTTTTATTATTTCTAGAATAGAGTATATTCTGAATTTCTGTATGATGTACCCAATTATTATGTGAATTTGTAATTGTAAAAATCTTGTATATATGGCAAATAAAAATTGAATTGAATACTGAATTTATAGGTTACGTGATCTAGCCGCAGCGGCTCTAACCACGCGTCTCAAGACGCCGCTAAGGAATTGCACCTTAATGTTGAATATTTAGGCTATCCAGATGTATATGGTTGAAAAATCCCTGTTCATAACATTCCCAAATCTTTTATTCTTCTAGAATTATGAAGAGCTTTTGCCCAAAATACTCAAATCTTTTATTCATCTAGAATTTAGAAGAGCTCTTGCCAAAAAAAAAAACTATCAGTTCAACTTTGTTAATCTATGTGGTTTTTATTCTATTCGTCAATTACATTCACGTAATTTGTTTTCAATTTCAGACAGTCTACGATACTCTGGTGAAGCCACACAACAAAATCATCAATTACCTGACGAAATATTCGGGAATCACAAAAGAAATGATGAAAAATGTTACAAAAACCCTTGAAGATGTTCAGGAAGACCTGAGAAAGTTGTTACCTAGTGATGTGATTCTAGTTGGACAGTCACTGCAGTTTGATTTAATAGCAATGAAGGTAAGAGTTGTCTTTTTTCAGTTAGGGCTACTCTTGAATATAAAATAGAATTGAAAATAAAAATAGAAATCCAAGTACCCTTTTTAAAATTGTTTATATACTCACAACATGTTTCGGCAATATGATACCATTATCGAAACATGTTGTGAGTTAACAATTTTAAAAAGGGTAGGTTTTCTATTTTTATTTATAAGGTAAGAGTTGTACGTTTAAAGATTAATGTTTAACTTGTGTCGATATCATATATTGTTTCAATATATATGTATCGATATCGTATCAAGCCTGGGCCACAGTTATCTGGCAGCGCTCCCATCCTACTCATGTCCGATATTTCTGTGTGATGGAGGGGTAGTGGTGGGACAGATGACGGATATGTGTGGCATGCACCATTCTAGGCCGTTGTCATCCGTGATCGGATCGGATTGGGATCGGAACGCTGCCGTATAAGTGTGGCCCGGGTTTTGTTTATCCAAGTGAACTATAGTCGAGTAAATGTGGCTTAATCTTGTTTGATAAAATCATTAAACCCCCAAAAAACTGTTGTTGACGGTTATTTATTATTTGAAATTTATATTTTTAATCATAACCTTCAACTGGTAGTTGTTATCTGATATTCTACGGACAAATCAACATACTACTTTTATACCAGCGCCACACTCTTGCCGAGTGCGTACAAATGACGACGAGCGTGAGAGTGTGGATATGTACTTTGCCAGCGTTCGGTTTTGCTCTGAGTTTTGTCGAGACTAGACAAGCAAAGGCCAGTCAAGAGAAGGCGAGCCGAGCATCCACACTTTCGTCAACCATTGCGTGCTTGCGGCCAGCGACTCGACAAGAGTGTGGCCTAGGCATCATGGGTGGTCAATGGATGAAATGAAATAGAAATTGAAAAATATCATGCGTCGATATGTCATATTTGTTTTCAATGAAGAATCATATATCTTGTGAAGTAATCTACAATTTTATAAAAAGTTCTGACACCAATAAATCGTGATGTTTATATTTTCAACAGAACTCTTTGAATTAATTGGAAGATACTACACAAAAAGCCCACAATGGGGCCACCATTTCTAATGAACAATGCTGATATTCATTCACAAGATATGACGATTTTAAAGGAAATCCAATTAACGAATTATTACAGAACAACTATTACAGACTACAGGCATTAAGCCCAAAACAGTCTTTACTACCATTTACAATCGAATAAAGTAAGTTACTAAAAGAAATAAAAATGAGAGATACAGTACATGCAATTCAAAAATATATAAGAAAGATGATAAGTATGAGGAAAGCATAAGTTTTAACAACAACAGATATTCAAGTATAAAATCTAAGGGATTTAAACTGTATGTTTGATCAACTCTATAAAATTAATAAGAATCACGGACATCATATTAATTGAATCAATTCAGAAACTGAATTCAAATTCAATTATGAATAGCCTCAATAATGCGCCTTCTAACCTCACTAACAGGGCCATGCACATCAACACCTTCACAAACGCTATTGAATAGCCTCAAAACTCTATTAAGTGGAGAGCAGAAGTTATGAAGGGTCCTTGATCTTGGTACATGAAAGGTCCTAACTCTTCTGACATTGAACGTGGGTACCTGGAAACCAATCCTAGAGAGGAGAGCGGGTGAATTAATGTAATTTTTCAAAAGTGACACCACAAACATCAATGAAAACCTGTCACGTCTAGCCCTCAAAGAGTCCATATTGAAAAGGGATCTCAAACGTCCAGAAGGAAAACCCAAGGGACAGGCTCTTCTAAATTGCATATAGAATAGGAAGCGAAGGAGCTTATTCTGTACTTGTTCGACTCTTAATGTATCCTGATGAGTAGAGGGACTCCAGACAATAGATCCGTACTCTAGGACACTTCTGACTAGCGACTGATACAGAGTTACAACAGTCTCAACATTATTGAAGCCGGTAGAGTTTCTCAGAACAAAGCCCAATAGCTTGTTCGCTCTGCCAATGATGTGATCAACATGTGCTGAAAAGGACAATGTACAACTGAATACAATACCAAGATCCTTACACATTGTTACCCTCTCCAAGCACACACCATTGATTGAGTAGGGATAACGAGCTGGATTAACCTTTCTGGAGAAAGTCATACATTTACATTTTTTTACATTGATATCAAGCTTATTCACATGGCACCACAATGCAACTCTATCAACATCAGCCTGCAAGGAATAGCAATCATCCAATCCTCTCACCTCTTTGTAGATCTTCATATCGTCAGCGAATATCAAGCACTTGGAGTTGGGTATCTGAAGTGGCAACTCATTTATCAATAGCAAGAACAAAAGGGGTCCCAGATTGCTACCCTGGGGGACACCAGACGTACTGAAATAAGCATGAGAGACCCTTCCTTGAACAGTTACAAAATTTTTTCTTTGAAACAGGTAACTTCTGAATAAATCAACCAAAGCACTACTAAAGCCCAGCTGTGACAGCCTCTTCAACAATATACAATGATTAACACGGTCAAAGGCTTTACTAAAATCAGTATAGATCACATCCATTTCTCCACCGGCATCAAGTACATTGGAGGCAGACACTGTAAACTCCAATAAATTTGTCACAACAGATCTTTCAGGAAGAAAACCATGCTGATTTTCAGACAGTATTGGTCGTGAATACCATAGAATCTCATCATAAAGAGCCCTCTCATAAACCTTAGCAAAGACAGACAATATACTGATTGGTCTATAGTTCATGATGTCATCTCTCCTGCCAGACTTGAAAATTGGGATTATCTTCGAGACCTTCCATCTACTTGGAAAGACTCCATTTCTCAGTGACAGGTCAAATAAATATTTCAACGGTCTTATTAATAGCTCACCACAACCCTTAACAATGAAGGAAGGAATACAATCAGGTCCAGGAGCTACTCTAGGCTTTAATCTTTTGATTGCAGATTGAATACTTTTCTCCGATAATGATGCAACTTCCAGAGTACTATTGGCTGTATCATGCAAAAACTCAATTCCATCACCCTCCTCAAAGCAAGCGGTGACTGGTGAGAAAACAGATCCGAAATAATTGGCGAACCCTGAGGGAATTTCATCTCCAACAAAATGTTTGTCATGCAGAGTCATTTTCTCACAAAATCCATCGGACTTGCGCTTCTCATTAACAAACTTCCAAAAATTCTTGGAATTGGAACCGAGGTCAGACTCAACTTTCAGCAAATAATTCCGATAGGCAACTGCAATCAAAGACTTCAGTTCCCTTCTCAGTCTTACAAATTCATCTTTGTAACGAACTGAAGATCGCTGTTTACGTGCACATTTATTCTTCCTCTTAACCAAGTCAATTATTTGGCGAGTGAACCAAGGCGGATACTTAGACCTCTCACTTGAGATGCTTTTAAGGGGGATCGTGGCATTAAAACACTCATAAATGACACCGTAGAACCAGTCAACGGCCGCATCAACATCCTCAAATCTGTACAAATCATTCCAGTCATAATCTCTGAGCAAATTATACAGTGCAAAATAATCTGCTCTATGGAAATCATAGACAGGAGGAGCATTAACGGGCGATCGCCGTTTCACAGAAATTCCAGTTATCAAACTTATATTTAGGGCTGGATGGTGCTCAATATCCTCTGGTACCAGTGCATTAGAGTCATGCTCAACGTTTATAACGGGTAAACCACAAAGAACCAAATCTAGAGTGCGTAGGTTAGAGTTTTTTATTCCATTGATTGACTTCAAGTCAAAGAAATTTAGAAAATTTCCTAACCTCTTAGCTGCTACCGAACCATTGTGAAGATCATAATTACAATCTGTTACTTCAGGCAAATTAAAGTCACCAGCAATAAGCAGTCGATCTCCAATCAAGTGGACATATCCTTCAATACAGTCAAAGTACTTTCCATAGCTCTCAGAATTGGCAGAGTTGAGGAAGTAAACAACATTAACATATATAGGACCATCCCTATCAAATATTTTAATCATCAAGCTCTCAAAACTCCGACAATCGAAAGATGAGTTGATGTTGACACACTCTTCAGAACGGATTTGCTTACGAACCGCTATCAGAACTCCCCCTCCCCGACATGAGTCACTTCCGGGGCGATCCCGGCGATAGACGACATATCTTTCATCAAAGACCTCATTATCAGAAAAACCAGAATTCAGCCATGTTTCAGTCAACAAGATCAAGTCATACTCAGAAGCAAGTAAAGATTGTAATAACACATGAGTTTTGGTCCTTAAACCTCTCACATTTTGATAATAAACGCTCAATTCCCTAGAAGCCATAGCAACTAATAATCAATTACAGCCCACCCCTAAACTCAACAAAAATTCCCAATCAAGCATCATGCAAATGATACACAAATATGTGCAAGTAATATAACCAATTGATTAAAGATTAAAAATGTTTAGAATTAGATAAAAGAGTTCTGAATGTAAGCAAATGAGAATGAAAAGATGATTTAACAATAGAAAAATTGGAATTTAGAACTGATTAATTAATTAATTAAAGAGCAATCACGAATACTCACAAGATAAAAATGGAAGAGAAAAAGAAGCTGAAAAAAGAAAGGAGCTGATGATATAGAAGAATTAATTAATCCAAAGAGCAATAAGCAAATATTGATTTGAATAATGATAAAAAAATGTTTAGAATGAGTTGGAGTTGAGCAAATAAGGAAGAGAAGATGATTTTACAAAATAAACTTATTAATTAATCCAAAGAGCAATAAGTGAATGCTCTCAAGATAAAATAACAGAGAAAAATCTGTATGAGATAGAAGAAAATATCCCACCCATCAATTATGTTGAACTTTACCCTGAATAAAATAAGTTAAGAATTGGAAAAGATACCCGTGCTGCCAAATTGTGCGAAATTTCAATTTTATCATGCAAGCTCATATGACTGGATATACAGTATTCAATTTGTCAACACAGCCGATGCAGGGTTGTCAATTAGAATATAATATCATAGAGAAACAATAGCGTAAGTAGATATCCGATGGTATAGATCGTTTATGTCGCAACTTTTATTGTTATCTCAAGTCGATTACTATCGATTATTGTAGATTTTTACTGTTTTGGCCGGGTAAGAGTGTATGAACCGCACAATATGAGAAACTACCAGCGTCACACAGCTTTTTGGGAAAGAAATACTTGGATTATCGGCTTGAGATAACAGTAAAAGTTGCGACATAAACGCCCTATACCATGGGATATCTACTTGAGCTATTGTTTCTCTATGATAATATACAGTCATATGGAAAAGATAGAAATTTCGAGCAATTTGTCAACTCTGATATTTTTCCAAGTCTAAACTTGTTTTATTTAGAGCAGGGTTTAGCATTTCCTTTAGAAATGATGTTGATTGTTTTAGGATTTCAAAATACCGTGGTGATTCATGAGGTCACTCTTGATGCCCACATAAGCTCTCAGGCTTGTCCGTGAGTAATGAGTGAGAGGGATGATGTTGAGAGATGACAACTACTTTTTAGGTGATCGGGAACGACGGCTTATCTGCTCCTCCGAAAGACGGGGTGGTCGTATATATGAATGTGATTGTGCTGGTCAAAAACTTTTTGCCCCGGTCGAGATTCGAACTCGGGTTCTCTTGATTATTAGACCAGCGCGTTATCACTTACTTCAACGAGCCACCCACTTTTTGGGGCGCTCCTTATAGTAAATAGTCTTCTAGGATGATGAGGATAAAACAATTTTGATGTGTCTTTTTAATCACATTATGGACATAACATACTAGAAACGAACTACACTAGACCAACCACTAGCGTATTGTATTATAATGTTTGTAGCACTGTGACCAATGTGTGTTTACAGATGATGCACCCCTATGTGATAGACACGAGCGTCATTTTCAACATGTCAGGCTTGAGAGCAAGGAAAACGAAGCTGTCCGTGTTGAGTTTGATGTTTCTAAACGAGGAAATTCAGGCCGGTCACGGACACGACTCAATCGAGGACAGTTCTACTGCTCTCAAATTGGTCAAACTCAAACTTCAAAACAGTAAGTAACATTTCCAATAAGATCAGCCATCATATTATTTGCTATAATAGTAGGAAATTTTATAAGCTTAAATTTTGTACTGAATAGTTATGTAAAGCTGCGTTTACACTAAAGTTGCCAACAAAATGTTCATTTTTCCGTCCTTATAGATTCTATTAGATTGAACGGAACTTGACAAACACACATGCACATCATGTGTTTGCTAAGTTATGTATAATTTAATAGAATCTATAAGGACGGCAAAATAAACACTTTGTTGACAACTTTGGTGTAAACGCAGCTTAAAGGTTGAGTGATAGAAATGACTTATAAGTCCTAACTCCGCCTGATAAAGATTTTTTCATTCTTTTTCATTTTTATGTCCGTAAGATGCATAGTTTCCAATATATATGCGAAAAACAAAACATGGTACCTTTGAGCCTCCTCTACCACCTTAGCACAGAGGGTGAGGGGGGAACTTTTGATTTGCTTATCACCCTGCTACCTAAACAGAACTGTGGGGTCAAAAATTGTCCACCAAACTATTCCCACAATGCCTTCTTCTGAGCTTTCATTGCCTGAACTATACATCTACCTGCTAGATTTCAACTCTGTCCTTGAAAATTAGCTAGTTGACGGAAGTAAAAAAAATATACCCATATATTTCCTGCACAAACGAAATTCCCATATAATTCCCAATTTCCCACTCCGTGGACACTCTGATGATTTATCTAGAATGTCCATTTCAACTTTACTAAGACTCATCAAAACTGTAACTCAGGCTACTCAATTCCTAAAAATTAAGAGTGATTTTAACTGTATTTTTATTTTCTATTTTTTAAACTATAATTTTATTCAGGAAAATGGAGTTCGAAACTCCTGTATACGAGTATTATTACTAATTACTGATTTCCTTACAGGGCTACACATTGTATCTTGTAAACCAATTAAATCACTATTACGTTTATTCTTTTTGAATGAATAATTAATGTTTGATTGTAATGTAATTTCATGTGATAATAATTTATTCTTCTATTTCAGGTATTGAGTTTGGTGATGCAGTACTCAGTGGCCCATTAACATTTGACAAAAAACATGTTCTTAAACAAAATAATAATAAAGAAAGGAACAAGGAGAAAGTTCAAGAAGAGATACAGTTTACAAGTCTCTTCGGTTACGTAACAAGGCCTGAGGGTAAATATGGTAAGTGGAGAATTTTCTAGTTTTTTCCAGTAACTGGAAAACTAATTGATAACTATTATCAATGCAGGCAGAGATTTTGTTATTGTGAAAGTTAAGGGGTTTCGTGTTCATTTTCATGTAGGAAATTGTACAAATCTGTACATTGAAGATCGATCACTGAACAGTATTATAGCTGGATTTCCATATCAGTGAAAGTGACCGGTACAATGAAAATAAATTCCCATTAGTTCTAATTGAACTATTTCCACTCGCCCGGTTGAACGAGTATGAATAGCATCATACTTTTATAGTACATTCAATTTCAATTGCTTTAGTTTTGTTCACTTTAAATGGTCTCTTAAGCCAATTTATATCAAATTGGAAAGTTATATTAATTTAACGCTTTATATAGTTGAAGCAAACCCTCTTTATCTGGTACAGAGTCCTGTGTTTAATGTTAATTCCCAGTTGCTCAAAAGCCTGTTGAATTTTTTATGATTAAATTCCACGATAACCAATTAGAGCTTTCTCTCTTTAATCGGAATTAAAGTTAACAGATTTTTGTGCAACCGGGTGTGAGTCTGTGGCTTAAGGGTGCCCGAATCATCACCGCAAGCGATTATCGCGCACACTGCAAGCCCCTTTATGTTAGACTTGGTATTCTAACAGTGATCTGCCACTTCCTACTTCTCTGTCTAATGTATGTCAAGAAGAACCAGCAGTACATGCTGACTCGGACTGATGTGGATGAATATAACACCAGACATCGAGAGCTGATTGATATTCCCAAAGTACGCCTTCAGAGATCACAGGTGTGCTTCAGGAGTCCGGCATTGCGATACTTCAATAGGCTGCCTACGGTAGTAAAACAGTTGGATTTAAGAGTGTTCGAGAGAGTTGTATCCAAGCACTTGAAAAGCAAGGCGTACTACAGTGTTAGTGAATATATGAGTGATGATTTGTCGGAAATGCTGTCTTGCTAAACATGCCTTATGATGTATGTTTTTGTTTTGTGTATTGTATTTTATGTTTTTGACGCCATCGTTCCCATATTATGGGTAAAGGGTGCAGATTTAGGTATAAAGGGTGCAGACACACAGCGAACGATCTGCGATCCTATAGGATTCTATATCTAAGTTTTGCGATCTAGATATAGAAATATATGGGATCGTAGATCGCTCTCTGTTTTGTCGTACCCTGAGCCACAAACTCATGTTCTGTCTTTCTCATAATCCTTTTGTATTATCATTCTTCTATAATTCTCAATTATTTCCTGTTTGGGTGTCATTCATTTTTTATGTTATTCAACTTTTCGTTATTTGTGTTATATAAAAGTATCAAAAACTTTCGAATAATTTTAATATTTAAAGGCCAAATCCTAACCTCCCTAACTCTTTCGTTTTACCTTCAAAACATAATTAAACAGAACCTTTTGAGTTATTTTCATCTAATTTTATTTACAAGACAATTTAAAATCTGGCAGATCTGAGGAACTCTCCCAGTTTTCTATAGTATCTAATTACTTTACAAAATTTCAACAGGAATTTCATTATTTTTCATCAATCTTTTCTACATTGATTCTTTATTAAAGAATTTAATTATTTATTCTTTATTGTTTCTAGCGTCAGTCATCGCAAAAGAGAGCATCCTCAGCACCTATGAACCGTACATCAAGGCTGCGGCAGTCGACGAGAAGGACTTGAGAGTGGAAGGTGTCGCCATCGAATCCAACATGGCCGCCATTGAGAAGACCTGTTCACAGGCGGCCACTCAGTCGTTTGTCACCGCACACTTGAAGCTCAACGACAACGAATCTGTACACGATGTTAATCGGTGGTGTGGAGATATCTACAAATCGCTAGAATACAATTCACTTTTCGCCGTCATGTTGGCAGGCACAGAAGGCAGTGACGCTCGTGGTGCTTTCATGTTCACTGTTAAACAGAGTCCATTGCATTTGGCTAGGTGAAGTAGTATCGATGAACTCATTGTGTGGCCTTGCTATCCAGTGAATTGAACGCTGTGCAAAAAAATGAATATTGGTGGTTCTCATGGAAGCTAGCTAGCATACACTGACTGCTGGGTGGAAATAGAATGCTATTGGTTCTAATGGGCAGAAAGAGAATTACAAATGTGTAAACTGTCCCATAAGTACCATTAGTTATCTCTCTTCGCCCAGCAGAGTACAATTTCATCGGAAAGTAACATTGTACTCCATTAAAATGTGAACGAAATAATTTTTTTTATTTTCTTAAATCTTATTATCATTACAAATCTCGTCTGATTAAAAATAAATGAAAAGTTCTCAATAACAATATTACTTCCATGCGGAGAAACCCAGTAAGCTGAATAAAATGTTATCTTATATTTTATAGTCACATGTTACCCATTAGAACATGTTACCAAATTGTTGCCCTAGGGCAACCAACGTTCCCCATGGAGAGTTTTATGGTAGTCCCTATAAGTATTTTTTTTTCGGTTTCTGAATTCTTAGAAGTTTTATATTTTGTTTAATTTTAGTAAGCTATACAAATAAATATACTATTGTTATTTTTGTGATAGTAATAGTGTTGTGAATGGATAACATGATGTATAAATCATTTGTAAATAAGTGCCAATAAAATGTTGTAAAATATTTTAAAACCATATCTATTAGCTATGTGTATTGCATTTTTCTTGTCACCAATCTTATTGGCCAGGACCAGAAAATATATAATTACGTTCTTCAGTAATTATTTAGTGACGTAATGAAGTGTGGACAGAAGTCTCCGCTCTACTACTTAATGAGGTCAGGACTGACAAATTCATCATTGAAGAAATAAAAACAATTTTATCAAGCGATTCAACAAAAGATAGATTTTTTATTGATGAAACAATTTGTAAGAAAACAAAATGTGGTAACCAAAACTATAGATAAAATAATTTTATTCTACTGAGTTATCATGAACCACATAAGATGTGTAAATGTCGTATCCTAATGATATTGTATTATCGTACAATACTCTGTAACGAGTTGGTAGCCAATAGAAATTTATTACTTGGGCCGGTGGCCAAATGAACCATTCTGCAACATACAAACGCCAGCCTTTCTTCACAATTTCTGTCCTTATCGTTTCAACACTTGCTCTTTCCAAAAGACCCAATGTTACAAAAAAGACACTGATACATATTGGAGAAAATACTAATTGATCAACAACAACTTTTTTAGCAACAACCTTAATAGTTCTTTCTGGTAATTTGCTATCAAGGAACATGTACCAATAGTGACATACAACACCAACTGTTAGACCGGACGTTGCCATATATGATGTCCTTTTTTTATCCCACTGCTTTGAACTTTCTGATGACATCTCCAGAGCTTGTTCAAGGAAATCACCAGTTCCGGATAAAGTCACTGAAACAGCTACATTTGTTAACAACAGGTATTTGTTGCTAAACATTTTCTGACTTACATGCTTGCATTTTTTCAGAACTGTTTGCGAAAGAAGTCGCGAAAACGAGAAACCGGCGCTCAGCATAGTTTAAAGAAAAGAAACACAGTACACTGTCAAGAAAAAATTATCAATCTCACATACAATGATCTAACTTGATATCATTCTAGTGGCTACAATTATTATGTAATTTTCTTATCGTAAGCGTATCTGATAGCAGTTATTCCAAGGTTGTTTTTTATAATAGCCAATTAGAAAAATTTGGCCACTTATCAAAGAGAAAAACTCAATTTTAATCTAATCTATATCACTTGTAGATGCACTGAATACACGATTGATCTCTGATCATGATGACTTATTGAACTGAAAAAATATCAGAAATATTTATGAAGAAAACTTGAAGCAAACGATTTGCAAGAACTGACTTAGTATCAATTAACAATACAGTACTTATAAGTTATTATTTTTGATAAAACAAGAATGAGGTTGAGGTTAGAAAAATCCTTGAACCAACAAGGAACACATGGGATCAAGTATGGCCAACGTAAGTAATCTGTACAATTAGTAAAAAGTTTTAAAAAGATTTGCTAATCATAATATAAAGGGTGATATATTTCTCACTTTAGTATTTTTATCCAAAAATCATGGCATTATCACAGTTGAATTTGTTTTCGGAAATTCAGTCTAATTGCATTTTATGTTTGTTAGTCTGGTACAGCTTGCTTGTTTTCAAGGCCAAGCTGTCAAGCAAATATCAGCTGTGATGTTTTGCTCGGAACATTTACTGAGAGCACTGAGAGGTTATGTTTATACTTTATTGTACACCCTTATGTATTTTGCTCTTTGCTGTGTACAAGCAGCATAAAATTCCTAAACCTAAAATAAGTGTGCTTTATTTGTGTTTTATGAAGCAAAAAATGTTTACTTTAATATAATTGGTTTCATCAAACCCTAAAATCGGAATAAATCAACTTTATTTAAGTTATTAAATGGAACTTCTACTTTTTATCTTTAACTTATACATTATAGATCCAATATTGTATTGAGATGAACATAATATCTGGTATTGCAGTCCATATAATTTTCCTTGTGTCCATATTTGAAATTTATTTCAAATCTCCAATTGTCGATGGCATCGATAGTGAAAAGAATAATATCAAACCACCGGCGAAACGATTGATTTTGTTTGTAGCAGATGGTCTACGCGCCGATATGTTTTTTGAATTGGAAAACGGTACAAGCAAATCACCATTTCTGAGGTTTGTTTTATTCAAATATTGAAGCATATAAATTATTATTGTTATATAAAATAAGTTTCACTAAGAAACCATAAAGATAGTTCATTTATTTATGTATAACTAATTCATTGTAAATTTCCACAAGCTACATAACAAAGCAATAATTTAATTTTTTTTATGAAACCTTGTCAATTTTAACAAATTTTAGTTTTTATCAATTTGTATTGCGGCCAAAACCTCTGTAAAGCTTTTGAGCTTTGTCCTGGACACAAAAAAAGCAACTGGGCTAGCCGCATTTGGCAAGTGCTCAAGAGATTATTCCAATTCTATTTATTGCTGCTGAAGCTAAAACGATATGTAACTAGAACCTTCCTTGTCACGGTGTATCACTCTCCACCTACTGAACAGTCCTCTGTGCCTACAGTCCACGTTGGCACGATCTATCCAGTAGAGCCTGGCCTTGATCACGACATTGTATATTTGGATATACCTTCTTCTCCATCCATTATTCATACTTGTAGATCAATTTCGTCAAGAAAACCCAAAAAATACTAATTGATTAAGCTGATAGTGATCACTTTAATATCTCACTTAGGCTAGTTGACATTTAACCTCTTCAATCTGTAGGCAATTTAGCTGGATAGCATTTCAGGCAGGACGTATTAAAAAAATTCCAGGTCGTAATGGCTCACTAGAAACTATTCACAACTCTCTCAAACTTGCTGAGATACAACTGTTTCACCCATGCAGCAACATCTATGATTTCTCTCTCAGAATTGTCTTATTAATCAAGAGCTTTTTCTCTGGTATGTGTACCTTTTTGGGGAAAGACTCTCAAAATTTGGGGGTTTCGAGGGGTGAAGTCACCCTCTGGCGTGACAGAAAATTTCAGTTTCGAATTCAGCGGCCCAAAATACATATAAAACCGTCAAGAAAAATTCTTTTGGGGCTGTTTCCTGAAAAACTTTCATTTGGCTGGACTAATTTGAATAATTGAAGTTCGAAGCTCCCACTCTAGTCACACATTTTTTTGTCAATTATTATTTTCATCCTGATGTGCAATTATCTTTTACGCTATTATTCCAGACATATAATTGACACGAAGAGTGTGTGGGGCTTATCGCACGCAAGAATTCCCACTGAATCCAGACCTGGCAATGTGGCTTTGATTGCTGGCTTCTATGAAGATCCCTCTGCTGTCTTCAAAGTGAGTGAAATTTTACCTTTTATTATACCCGATTTTACTGCTATCAAACTCAAATGAAAAACTTTCAGTTCTTGCAAACCTTAATTGTAGCACGGGGCTTAATAGTCACTGGTATTTCAATACAATAATAGGAGCACATTGTTGCCGTTTTTATGCTGATTCTACTAAAATGCCCCACGCTCTCTTCTATCTCTCAAATTTAGCTCACAGGCTCTCTGGATTCTGTGAAATTTGGCAGCACTGTACTTCATAAGAGCAATGCTGCAATCTAAGACTATGATAGATTTCAACAGCATACGAATTGATTCCTCACTTCAGATGATTCAATCCAAAAGTTTTTCAATTCGATTTTAATCTCGTAATTCATTCAAAATAATTGTACACTTTTTAAAGTAGAAACAGAAGGAAGGTAGACTGTTTTGAAAATTAAATCTTCTCATTATAAGTGTATGTTGTGTTATGTCTTGTCCACACTTTCGCCAAGTCGCTTATCAAGCTGGTAAGCTTGGCCACGTTGGTCTTGCCATCTACACTGCAATGTGACGAGTGTCTGGATTGGATGTATTAATTTTGGATTCTCGGCTGACCACTCGCCTTCGCTCGCCTCGCCTCGACAAGGATCGGAGCGAAGGCAAGTGAAGGTGAGAGCTGGCATCCACACTCTCGCTTGTCGAAATTTGTACGCACTTGGCGAGAGTGTGGAAACGGCATTATGTGTTTGAAACCAGAGATTCAACAATAATTATGGTAAAAGAACTCCAGAGTGCAGAATACCATATCTGCTGAATTCATTGCCTCTGGAATTGCGAAATTTACAAAGAAGGGGTGAAGTTCGGGCAAAATTGAAATTATTTTTCATTGCAATAATTGATGATTGACATATGACATATGGTTGGATTTACAGTAGAAATGCAAGCTCACAATAGTTTCTCAGACTAGCGATCATTTAATAGTTATATGGAAGGTTTTACATTTTATTATAAGTAATTATTTATGAATTTCTAATTTGCTTTGTTAATAACATTCATTTAATATATTATATATTTATATTTGTTTATTATGTAAGTTATTGCAACATAGTAAATGTTTTTAGTATTTTTTTTAATATTCCTCAAATAGCTTAAAGCTAGAGGGATTAAAAATATATATGAATTTTGTATTTAATGAGATGTGTATTGAAATTGAAATAAATTGAAATTGAAAGTATTGAGGTTGTAGAGCGATAGATTTATTTCACGAGATCTTCATGAAAATTATTATTCAAGAATCACAAACCAGAAATAACAACCCCTCCTGAAGTTGGATAAATTGTGTACAATAGTTAATAATTGATGGAATTTTTCAGGGATGGAAAGAGAATCCAGTGGAATTTGATTCACTTTTCAATCGCAGCACTGCTACATATTCCTGGGGAAGTCCAGACATTCTACCCATGTTCCAGAAAGGTTGCTCAATTTCTCACAAAACTTTTTGAATTGATAACTTTGAGGCCTGGCTTCTAGAACACTTATTAAATCTAATGGATCATTAAATGTATATGTTTGATGGTCCATTTGATCTAATTGAGGAGTCCAGTCTCACAATATGTCAAACTATCATACGATAACAGAAAAACTTCAATAAGTGTCCTAGCAACCGGGTCTAATATTCTGAAGTTATTGTAATTTACTAATATGATGCAATTTTAAGGTCTTTACTTTTTTAGAATTTTTTATTCAAATTTTTCCCTTGTTAAAAAGTCAATCTTTATCCATTCAATAACATTAACCATTGAATTCTACTTGTCATAATTTCTTTATCTCCTCGAATGATTTGAACATGTTATTCACTTAGGAAACATTTTCAAGCTTTGTAATGTTTGAACTACTCTTGACTGTTATGAATAGACGTGTGGAATTTTTCATTCATAGAAAACGTGACATTCACATGTTTTTTTGAAATGCTTTTTTACAAGTAGTCCACTTTCTCACAATACACTCCAATCATTTTTTCCATTTAAACCAATATCAACCTCAGGGCAACCTAATTATTTTTTTCTTGATTTTTATAGCACCTAGTTAAAGACTAATAAGCTATCTAATTTTGACTTAGATTGATAAGAATATCGTTTGTGAAGGTAAAGCCCATTGGTTAAGCCTTCTATATTGGTCAAGGATTAAATTGAAGATTATTTTTAGCATAAAAGGATACAGTATTCTGCCTTTGCACTTCCAATTGAACACTTAAGCACCAAACTAATTCGTGTGGCTTTCTGCGTTGAAGTCTTCTTACTCCATGCACGTTGAGCAGCTCGATTGCATCCACGTTCACATATTGATGAAGTCTAAAATTATTTTTGATGCATTGATTTCTCATGCAAATATTCTTTTGATTTTTGATAATTTCAAAAACATCTCATTTTCAAATACTGTATTATTTTGTATAATTTACAAAAATTGATATCATTCATATTTATAGAAACGGCCAAGACCTAGACAATCTTTACAATTAAATCCAGCACCTTCTCACCAACGAATGTCAATCAAACTAATGAAACCTTTTTAATATTTGTTTTGATTTTTCAGGTGCAGTTGAGGGACGAATCTACACAGATTCCTATTCGTCAGACTTGCAAGACTTTTCCGGTCGCAACTCCAGCGCCACTCAGCTCAATGATTGGGTTTTCGACAAGTTCGAGAAATTCCTGCGAGAAGCAAGCGTCGACTCTGAGAAACGTCAACAACTGAACAGAAATGGAGTTGTCTTCTTTCTTCACCTGCTTGGAACTGATGTGGCTGGTCATGCCAATAAACCACACTCCAGGTAATGTTTCCAAAAGTGTTTTATTTTTGGAAATATATTCACACTTATAAAAAACAAAAATCACTGATACTGAAGATAACACCTTAGCTGTTGAAACAATTTTTACTTTCTCAATAAGTTCGTGATATTTTTAGACAATATTCTAGTTTTTCTCTAATAAAAAAAAAACACATAAATATAATATAATAATTGTCATTGCATGCCTTTCTTATTACATTGTGTGCAATTTCTCATGTAACAAGTCAAGGTCTATAACATTACATTATTGCCATTCCTTATTACATTGTAGGTAATTTTTCCTGTAACAAGTCAAAGTCAACACCTTCGTTCGAATGTGGATATAACTCTGACGGTCAGTTGCAATCTAACCACCGGTATACTGGATTCAAGTTTCTTTTCTTGTAATCTTGACATCAAGTTTGCAAATATATTCATTTTACACAAACGTCAAGAAAACTTGAATCCATTGAAACTTGACTAATGTAAACGCCCCTTCAGCTACGACTGTACAATTTTGGCCGAGGCGGCTGTTATTAGTTGCTACTGATTCTATATGTTCAACGTGATGATGAACTGTAATCAAACATACGTTAAGATGCGAGTCGTATTCACTCGCACCGTGGACTGTAAAACTAATTACTCTAATAATGGAGAGGTTAAATAAATAATAACACTGTACACACGACTCGAGCTCTCGATTGACACTGACTTTATTACTGAATGCAAAACATACACAAGCACAAATGATACATGAAATCGCCTGTAGGCGGCGATAGCGGCTGGAGCGGCTGGAGCATAAACACTATATCAATATAATATATAGACTATACAGTAATAGACTACAGCCTTTCATACAGCCGTAGAGCGGATAGCTAGAATGGTATTGTCGTCGCTAAAGGCGTGTTTACATTAGTCAAGTTTCCTTGACGTTTGTGTAAAATGAATGTATTTTGCAAACTTGGAGTCAAGATTACAAGAAAAGAAACTTTAATCCACTATACCAATGTAGACCCTCTTCAAGCTCTGCTAACTGGTGGGTTAAATGGAAGAGGGGGCTTCTATTGCCTCAATTTCGCCCACATCACTTTCATTGTAAAGTGTAAATAAAAGTCATTTATCTATCTATCTATCTAACTCAAGTCGCTAAGGAATTTCACCTTTAGCGCTGCTCTAGAGTTTCTTGTAAGAATAATATTGTTTTGTAGATGCAATGCGATATCACGGTTGAAATATTATTGTTTATAGTATGCAAATAGCTAAAATTCGCAATTTCTATTCTATTTTCAGAGAATACAAGGATACTATTGTTAATGTGGATGCTGGAATCGAGAGCGTTGTCAAACAAGTGGAACATTTCTTCAGTGATAAGGACACCGCTTACATTTTTACTTCTGATCATGGAATGACAGATTGGGGTTAGTATAATAAACTGACCACTATTATCAGGTTCGTTTTTAGCGTTTTTGTTTCAAATTCGCGTTAACTTGGACCTGAAATGATATTGGTTATGTTTTGTAAAACTATTATACACATCTTTTTTTCAAATTAAAAATCTTCATTCGCCATTATAATAAAAATCAAATCTTACGCTATCTAATCATGGAGAAAGCCCACACTAGAGTGAGTTCCACGTTATAATGGCAGTGGAGGAAGAGCAGCGTTGCCGATTCTCTGCCTTGTCACTGGCTTATATAGAAGATAGCTGATACTGGTATTTCTGATTTAATATTAACTGTTTACTCTGGTTTAAAATAATCAATTATATTTTATCCATCAAGAACATATATTCTCGAATGATGATTTAATAAATTTGCATAATTAAGATCAAAATTTAACAATCAATCAATCAAATTATTTATTGTCACACAACATTAAAATGTTACAACGTCATTAATAACACAGAAAACATCAATTTAAAAAATCTATTACAAAGAAATCTTCAACTTTATATAAACATTCATTGGCCAGTACTATTTTCAAATTTTTACAGTAACTATTAAAGCTCATTCTTTTGATATTTTCAGGCAAAGCGTTATAAAGTTTTATTGACATGTATTGCCAGTTTTTTGAGAACTTGTAAATTGGCAATACTCGACTGGGAGAAGACAACAGGCATAGCCCAAAACTGTCTTCTCCCAAATTTTTACAAATAAAAGTTTCAAAAAAGAATGAGGTTATGATTTCACTTTTCACTTCAAAAAGTCCACTTCAAAACTAATGACTTAACTAAAAACTTCAAATTTCGATATTTAAAAACTAATTAAAAACAAAAATATTTCACTCAAATCTCTACAAATTGGAAATTTTGTAAAATTTTGAGCCAGAAAAGAAACACAACTTCACTATATTATCTCATGATCCTCTGTAGATAGATAGATTTAATTCTCCTGCTATCGGACCATACAGTCATCAGCAACGTCAATAAAATATTCATAACACTTGACTCTTAATTTATTAGGTATAAAGAATGTGTGAAAAACTTCTCCAAATAATAGAAAGGGTTTGCTCGCAGAAGATGTACTTATTGATGGATAATGTGTGTTTTTCCTTATTTTGTTCTTGTCGTGAATTTGTTATTTAAATGTGTTTTAGGCTCTTTTATTTAATGTGGTTTTAGGTTCGCACGGTGCTGGACTTCCTAGCGAAACGGAAACTCCAATAGTTGCGTGGGGCGCTGGGGTTTCATCACATCAAAACGTCAACATACGTCAGGCTGATATTGTTCCATTGATGGCTGTGCTTCTGGGGTTATCCATACCTGTTCATTCACTGGTAAGCGTCTAGTTTTCCATGCATTTTTATATCTTCTTAAAAATAGTATTTTATGTATCATATATTTAGAGCACAAATTAGATCCAAGCTCCACAGTATAACTCATCAAATAGTTCAGTAATTGTTTTTATTTTTTGAAACATAATGGCCTAGTTGCACAAAAGTCTGTTGAATTTTAACGATGATTAAATGTCACGAGAACCGATCAGAGAGGCGGAAGACGTCTTCAAGCACATTGGTTGATTAGAATTTTGATATGTTCACCTCCTCACTACTCTAAACAGAGTTGCGGGGTCAAAGATTGTCTTTGTCTTCCAAACTTTGCCTTCTATGATCTTTTGTTGATTGGACTACCTTGAACTGCTAGAGTACGAAAGAAACTAAGAACTCTGAACTCACTATATGTGGAAACGTACAAGGGATTGATGAATCGATTATATTATCTGTCTGTCGTGTCCTCACGACTGGTGGAACTCACTATAGTTGTGTTTATATAAAACATATAAGGAGGGTTCTAGTAAATTTCTATAATAATGTCCAATTTATCCATTAATTTTTTGAAAGCTCCCCACCCTAAGGTCTTTGATATTGTAGGAAACCTTATATTTTGAAATAAGATGCTCCCAACTTACTTTATAAACTTCTGTTTATTTTCGTTTTACAACTTTCTTTTTCGCACAGCATAATTCTTTGAGCCCATTTTCATGACTAAATGTTTATTTTGGTGAGTTTGTTATTTTAATTAATAACATTTTAAAATCATGTGTGGGATGGTAAATTTCAAAATGAAATATTTCCTACAATATATACGTATTCTAATGATCTCTAATGCATTGTTTTTGTATTTTTTCTTGAATAGGGAACTCTGCCTGTGTCGTTCCTAGACGCGAGCAACGAGACCATAGCCGAGTGTCTGTTGCTGAACTCACGGCAGCTGGTCGCCCAGCTGAAGCGACACCGCGAGTCAGTCACGTGCCATCTGTTACCTCTCTTCCACGCCCCCTTCCCCCACCTGCATCAGGCGACCCAGGATCAACTCACCGCCTCTGTCGAGGACCTCATTGCACAGAAACGATATCAAGATGCTGTAAGCTCTTTATCCGTTCATGGTGGACACTCATTAAATCGAATGGAATATTAAATCTATAGGTGTAAGGGTTCATTAGATTTAATAATTGTTCTAGAAACTGGGTTTATCTAAGGCTGAACTGAAATTAATAATATAACTCACCGCCTCTGTGGAAAGTCACATCGCACAGAAACGATATCAAGATGCTGTAACCTGTAAGTTCTTTATCCGTTTATGGTTGACACTTATAAATCGAATGGACTATTAAATCTATAGGTTTAAAGGTTCATTATATTTAATAAGTGTCCTAGAAACTGGGCCTATCTGAGGGTAAACTGATATTAATAATATAACACCGCCTCTGTCGAGATTCTCATCGCACAGAAACGATATCAAGATGCTGTAAGTTCTTTATCCGTTTATAATCTGGTTTCTCTGTAAAATTATCAAATCTAATGAGCTATCAAATCTGTAGGTTTATTGGCTCATTAGATTTAATAAGTAGTGCTCTAGAAACCGAACATTTCTGTTTGAGGCTAAACTGAAATTGATGATATCATTCCATTATTTTAACTGTATTATTTCTCTTAACACTGTTTGAGGCTGAACTGAAATCAATAATATCATTCCATTGTTTAAACTAAAATATATCTCTTATTTCTTATTAGTCTCAACACTGTTCGAGGCTTGATTGAAATTAATAAAATCATTCCATTATTTAAACTGAAGTATTTCTCTCAATTCTTATTAGTCTCAACACTGTTTAAGACTTAACTGAAATCAATAATATCATTCCATCGTTCAAACTGAAGTATTTCTCTCATTTCTTATTAGTCTCAATACTGTTCGAGGCTTAATTGAAATTAATAAAATAATTCCATCATTTAAACTGAAATATTTCTCTCAATTATTATTAGTCTCAACACTGTTTAAGACTAAACTGAAATCAATAATATTATTCCATAGTCTAAAGTGAAGTATTTCTCATCATTCATAAACTCTTTTTTCAACTCTCCTATCTATAATTTCTTTCTGAAACTCAAGTACTATGCTATAGCTTAAACTGTAACAAGCTTAATTCAACAGTAACAAGTTGTAGCTTCAACTATATTTCTGGTTAATAATCATGGTGCACTTTGCACCATAATTCATTTATGACCTTGTATACAAATACTTAATTTGAGGAGAGTCACACCAAGCCCATGCTCAAAACTGTGCCCCATTTCCAATTTATACTGTACCATTTATACTCGAGTACACTTTATATACTCGAGTGGACATCACTGTCCAAATTTCACCACTTCATGAAATAAAATAGTCATTATATTCTATTCTATTTTATATTGAAGAGTTTAAGTGCGTTCAATGCCACACCGTCAAATTTCAACTATATTTTTGTTTAATACTGCACTTTGCACCTTTATATAGTGGCAGATTCTCTTATTATTCATTTATGACCTTGGGTACTATTACTTAATTTGGGGAAAGGCTTCACCAAGCTTATGCCCAAAACTGTGCCCCATTTTCAATTAACACTGTTGTACTATTAATATGTATTTATTCTAATCCTCAGATGGAGCAAACGATCAATTTGATCTCATTGGCTATGATGGGAATAAAATACTACCAGACATATTTCCAGAACTTCCTACTGGCTGCCATAACACTCTCGTACATTGCCTGGATCATGTGGATTACAAGTCTCATATTGCCCAACACACAGCTTAGCATCAATTCATGTAAGTGCTCTTGTAATTCTACCGTAAGATATTACTGTTACTGAATAGTAATTATTTCAAATAACTTATCTCTATTTATATAATTTTTAATTTGAATATAGCTGTCATTGAATATTTGAAATAATTATTATACAGTAATAATAATCCAGCAATTGATTAACTGTAATTTCTAATAAAATCTTCCATCTTAGATATTACTGTTCTAATGATAGAGAAATAATTCAATCGGATTATGCTTTGCAATATTGACGCTTTAAATTGATTTCTTATCTTATTCCAATCCATTAAAGATTCAATTGAAGTTCTAAGGCAAAGTGGAAAGTAGAAAGTTGTTATAAGAGACTTGCAGAAGGCTCGTTCCAGCTTGTCTAAGGCTTTTCTCGAAAATGTTTTGTAAAACTGTAATATAATCTACAGAGCTTCATTTTTCAGGGGAATTCTCTGCAACAAAGGCTTTGCCAACTTGAAGTTGTGAAGTTGTGTTTCTTTTCTGGCTCAAAATTTTGCAAAATTACTCGAAAATTTCCAATTTGTAGAGATTTGAGTGAAATATTTTTGTTTTCAATTAGTTTTTAAATGTCAAAATTTGATATTTTTAGTTTAGTCATTAGTTTTGAAGTGGAAATTGGACTTTTTGAAGTGAAAAGTGAAATATTAACTTCATTCTTTTTTGAAACTTTTATTTGTAAAAATTTGGGAGAAGACAGCTTTGGGCTATACTTGTTGTCTTCTCCTAATCATATTATATATTGTAATTATGATTGGTGATTGTCAATGAAATAAATAAACTTCAAAAGTTATCATAATACATTGTGTAATTTTAGGACAATCTATGGCCTCCAGTACTACACTTAGTGCGGGTTGCACAAAAGCCGGTTGAATTTTAACCGTGAATAATTTAACGAGAACCAATCAGAGAAGGTTTTTCTTACAAGACGGCTTTTCTGATTAGTTCTCGTGGAATTATTCACGATTAAAATTCAACCGGCTTTTGCGCAACCGGCAGTTATAGTCCTATACAGAATGAACCGGATGACTGCTTACCGTTTCATAAAAACTTGAATTATCCCGTAAACCTTCAATAATTTTCTTGTAAAAATTTCGGAAATGTAACTTTACTTACTGATCTGTAATTCAACTACATATTTGATGAGTTTTAAGGGTTCAAAATCTTTTGTCAGCTTACTAACTTTACTTTTTGTGTAGTTGAGAAGTTGATATTGTGGTGATTATTCATAATAAATGTCAAAAACCACAGATTTTCTTGAATGGTTTTTGACAAATTCTTAGTATTTTCAATTAATTACTAATTTTAATCAGACTACAGTTTCTTTACTGAGATCCATTACAGATTTAATGCCGGAGACATCGAGTTATCCTCATGGCTAGTTGAAACTAATGACATGAATGATAACCTCTCTTGAATAAAGTATGATATCAAGACTACTAGATTGTATAAATAACTGTGTACTATATATAATTCATATAACTATAGTCTACATTGTATACTGTATAATATAATTCAACTGTATAAAATGAAATGCTTCCATTCTTGAAAACATCACAATGTTTTGTTTCAGATTATAAAGAGAAAACGCACAATTCTGGAGTAATGAATATAGTCATAAATACAGTGTTCACTTTACTCCTCCTACTTGCCGTGTGTCTACTTTTTGGTAAGCTCCTGCTTTCAAATAATCATTGTTCATAATTTTTTCATTCAAACATGAGACTACTTTTTTAGTCAATTGCTGTTGAAATGCTGTACATTACAATATTTATCAATTGATATTTTCTTCATCTAACATTAGTTTTCGTAAGGTTTAATGTTAAATTTTGTTAATTTTTACAGAGTTTGAATAATATGGTATTTGATCATGAATAAATAATAGTTTTCAAACAAACATTGAAGTGACGCTCCAATAGTTTCTTCTGGTATCAAATAGAAAAGTAGTTTTATTAGAATAAAGACAATTTCTACAAATGCTGAGAACTTTTGAGAAAAAATTTAGTTTTCAATGTTGTTGTTATGTCTAAACACTTATAATTTGTTTCAGTACAGAAATTTGGAGTTCAGTATTATGTGTTCAGCTGCCTGCCGGTGTGGTTATGGTGGAAAGTGTCACTCAACTATAAAGTATTCTTACCAGTAGTCACCTACATTTCTGGCAATTTCATAAGAACACTCTGTTGGTTAGCGGTGTATCTTGGAGGACTGGAACTGCTAGTAAGTTAAAATTTTCTGAATTTGAAATTTCTTTGTCTGTAATAATTTCGATATTCCATACTTATTTAATACTTCGGTAGTCAAATACTACGGTAGTCAAGGTTACCCGAAAAAGAATGGTCCGTTCTGAAAAAACGTATAACTTCAATGATTTTCAACATAGGCCAACTCGTATTTTTTTAAATTTCCGAGGTTGTTAATTTTCTCAATTTGAGAAACGTTTATAATTAACAAAGGCTGTGACGAAGCATTAAAACTAAATAATCTATTAAAAGATAAATCTGTTTGCGATAAGTCGATTCAGACTTATGATTCTGAATATGATTCAATAGTTGTAAAATCACTTCCCGATGGTTCGGAACTCACCTAAAGCTGTAGGTCCTCTCATCATCATTCGCCTCATTACCCACGCACAAGCCTAGAGCTCATGTGGGCATCACCCTCAGAAACACACTCTACTTTGCACACTGGTACTATATGAGGAATAGTGCTATATATAGTACTATATGTTAGCCCATGTGAGGAATATTCATCCTCTTTATCAACTTTACTATTATAAAACTTGTATGTATCAATTAAGAGGAACTAAATTGAAATTTTATGCAGCTGAAATGTTTTGAATATCATATTTTATACTTTGTAATATTTTGTGAATTTCCTCTTCTTCTAGGTGCTGACATTCTTCTACAGATCGGCACTGTCAATTCTATTGCTGGGATTCGGACTGTGGCCTTTTATCGATAAAAAACTCAGGTTTAATTCGATCGTTCACCGAACATTTTGGTCTGCCACTTGCCTGTGTCTTGCTGTATTCCCATTATTACCTACAATTGGAGCTGCCGAGGATATTACATTGGTGTAAGTTGCAATGAACTGAATAAGTAATTATTAGGTTATAATATTAATGACAGTAGAAACGATTAGTCTAGCTGAGAAAAGAAGACTTGGTATACCTGACAAATATTTTGATTGAAGAAACTGAATATGTAGGACTAAAAATAAATGAAAATAAAACCAAGCTCATGCAGATAAGTAGAGTTCAGAATATAAACGGACACAATGAACAATCTCTTAAAGTAAGAGACTATAATTTTAAAAAGACAGAAACTTTCACGTACTTGAGAGTGACACTCACGCACAACAACTCAGAAGAACTGGAAGTGACCAACAGAATAAGATCGGCAAATAAAAGCTTTTAGGCATGCAATAAACTGCTTAGCTCATGACTCCTCTCACTTACATCAAAACTAAGACTATACAAAAGACGCATAAGACCACTACTACTATATGCTTCAGAAACATGGATACTGAATAAAAAAGATGAAAAAAATACCATTGTTTTTGATAACAAGATTCTTCGAAAATTTTTTGGCCCAACACTAGATAACGGAGTTTGAAGAATCAAGCACAACTACGAAATACGCCAATTATTCAATGAAGCAGACATAGTGGGTGAGATTAAAAGCAGAAGGTTACGGTGGACGGGACACATTCTGAGGAAAGAAGAAAGCGCTCTGACAAGCAGTGTACTGAGGAATAATCCTATAGGAAGGAGACCAGCTGGAAGGCCAAAAACTAGATGGTGGGACCAGGTCCGGAAACATATTAGGTGGATGGGCCTAAAAGAGGAGCACGCGGGTGACCGAAACTTCTGGAGAGGCTTAGTTGATGAGGCCAAGTACCGACTGGGGTACGAGTGGCCACCGCATTATTCATTGATACAATGATATTATCAATAGCAAATAAGTATTCAACAATCAATAAATTTTATTATTTATTCAACAAAGACAAAAACACATAATCATGAAATGATTGGAAATAGAAAAAAACAGGCTTATAATAGACCTTTTCCTACAGTTACCTTGAAAAGTGACCATTCCTGCACTGATTACAGAACGCAAAGAATCACTTTTCCGCTCTAGTGCGCAAAGTATTACTTCGCGTACTCCAGATTTGTAACATGGCAACACAAAATAGTTGGTGGGTTATATGGAGGATTAGTGCACGAAAACAAAAATTAAGTTGGTAAC